>NW_020175432.1:3894007-3946487 GCF_003031525.2 Neophocaena asiaeorientalis asiaeorientalis
TGTGGTTCGCAGGCCTCTCACTGCTGTGGCCTCTCCCATTGCGGAGCACAGGCTCCGGACGCGCAGGCTCAGCGGCCATGGCTCACGGGCCCAGCAGCTCCACGGCATGTGGGATCTTCCCGGACCAGGGTACGAACCTGTGTCCCCTGCATCGGCAGGCGGACTCTCAACCACTGCGCCACCAGGGAAGCCCTGAACCCTGGCCTTTTGTACACAACTTCGTGTATATTAGGTGCTCTATCATTAGGAGGATCAAGTAATTTTCCCTGAAAACTGGGATATCTTGAGTAATGAAAAGGATAGTATTAATAATTATGGTAGAAGAAAAGGAATGAACGGATTTCCCCTTTAAAAACTATCTTTGAGGACAGATAAGAGACTTAAGAGGAAAGGTGTACTGATAAATGTAAACTTTAAACATATTATTTAGATTATAGAGTCTTATGGATTAGACAGAGAAAGGATTTGGAATCCTAATGACAATTGATTGCAGTCTACCACAAAAGAGATTATATCACTACATGATTGTAGTTAAGTGAATTTATTTGTAAATTTTAGAAAAATCCTTTTTGTAGTCTGAATAGTTTCTTTCGAAAAAGATATCTGAACTCATTGTAAGGGCAAAGCAATAGGTAAGCATTTTGGCGTAAAACTTTAAAGTCCACATTAGTGATCTCCTCATTGAATATCCAATTTAGTGAGGAAAACTGTATCAAAAATAGATAACAAAGCAGAGAAAATTAAAAGTTCGGAAAAAATCCATGTAGAGGAAACGTAATAAGAAGTTTGATTACTGGATCAGGAAAGGTCCCTCGGTTCAAAATGACGTTTTGCAGAAAAGCGGAAAGTTGCTCAAGATTGGTTCAAGGGTGGCAGCGGCTCCAGAGCAGTAGCGGCATCACCAGGTCCCCGGTGGAGGTGCTCCTACAGGTGTTGTTGCTGGAGCAGCAGAGGTTCTGTTCTCAGCGCAGGGCCGGGGCCCTCCGGTTCACGATAGTCTTCGGAGGTCTCCCTCATCCCCCTCAGCTTCGGGAAAATGGCTCAAGCGAGTAAGCCTGCGATGAAGAGAACTTCAACATCGGTTCCTTTGGAGAGGAATAAGAAAGAAAAGGAACAATTCTGTAAACTCTTTATTGGTGGCTTAAGCTCTGAAACCACAGAAGAAAGTCTGAGGAACTACTACAAGCAACGGGGAAACCTTACAGACTGTGTGTTAATAAGGCATCCTGCCAGCCAAAACCCAGGAAGATTTGGTTTTGTCACGTTTTCACACATGGCTGAGGTGGATGTTGCCATGGCTGCCAGACCTCATTCCATTGATGGGAAAATGGTTGCCGCCAAACGTGCTGTCCCAAGAGAGGACTATGGAAAGCCGGGGGCTCTTGTCACTGTGAAGAAGCTGTTTGTTGGTGGAATTGAAGGAGATACTGAGGTACATCATCTTAGAGATTACTTTGAGAAATATGGAAAAATCGATGCCATTGAGAGAATTACTGATAGGGAGTCTGGAAAGAAAAGAGGCTTTGGATTTGTTACTTTTGATGACCATGATCCTGTGGGTAAGCTCGTGCAGAAAGACCATAGCATCAATGGTCATCATGCAGAAGTAAGAAAGGCCTTGTCTTGACCTAAAATGCAGGAAATCCACAGTTCTAGAGGTGGAAGAGGAGGCAACGTTGGTTTTGGAGACTCTCCTGATGGTGGTAGAAATGCTGGAGCAGGGCCAGGACGAGGAAGGAAATTTGGAGGACGATCTGATGGATTCAGGAGTGGTCGGTGGGCTTGGTCATGGCTCTAGTAGGTGTGGTGGAGGACCTGGATCTGGCAACCAGGGTGGAGGCTCTGGGGGTTGGTATGGCATCTATGGAGGAGGAAAGTGTGCAAGTGGAAATGACAATGATTTTCAGAAATCATAACCAGCAACCTTCTAACTAAACTTAGCAAAGGGTGGAAACTTTTGCTGCGGGAACAAGGATTACACCATGGAGGAAAGTATGGTCCAGGAGGCAGTGGAGGAAGTGGGCGTTATGGAGGGACCATCCGATACTGAGCTTCTATTTGCTGTGGGCAAGCGTGAAAGCCCAGAGGCAGCAGAACATCTTCAGGTCATGGAAACTCTTCCCTCAGTCAGAAATATGCAGTGATATGGCAGAAGACATCGGAGCAGATGCGGAGAGCCATTTGTGAACGGGTTGGATTATTTAAGAACATTACCTTACTATGGAGGAAAGATTGTGGAAAAAAATGCTTCTGAGACAGTTTCTTAGCTTTCTAATTGTTTCTTTCTACTGGTATTTGTAAGAGTGTAGAAGCATACCTTCTTTGATAATGTTGAAATTTGTGTCGGGTGACATATGAAACAATTTTCAAGAATTTTCTCACAAAGTTTTGAAAAGCTGTTATCCAGGACCATGGTGTAATGAGACATAATGTTACAATGTATTCCTTTAAAAAACTGAAGTGTCTGTGTAGACTTAAGAAGCTATTGTACACTTATGATTTAATAAAGACTTCTAAAGGAAAAACAACTGTTGGTTGTCCTCTTTCATTGGTCATTTTTTACATTTTTATTTTTTATCTTTTAAATAAATATTTCTTGGTTTTATGAGATCACTGACATACAGCCCCATATAAGTTTAAATGCGTCAAGTGCGGGTCTCGCTCAACCGAGGAGTTAGGCTCTGTTTCTGTCCTGGAAAGTGGAGTCTGCACCCCAGCCTTTCTGTCTCAGTCTAAGATTGGGGAGCCCCCTACATCATCTCTGTGACCCTGTGCGCCTGCATCCTTACCATCGCGTAGAACCCCCTGGAAGGGGCAGGGCCTGGGCGCAGGGCTACTCACGGTGTCATACACGGAGTAGGCTGCCAGCACGTGGAATGGGCTTGCTGCCTGGGGAAGGGCACACAGGGGTGCTTGTTTCATGCTAATGCTCTTGGTTTCATATTGTCTGACAAACTCTCATGACAAAACAGGTGTGTTTAAGAAATAAGGCAAAAAAGCAGTGAACTCTTCAGGACACCTCAGTGTGAAACATTTTTCAGGGGTAAAGTGTACATGTAAGGAAACGCATAGATCCCAGGTGTACCATGTGATGAGCTTTGATTTTCTTTATTTTTTCAGTTTGCACACAGAACAGCTCAGTCTCTGGGATGCACGGCCCGTGGGTTTTCACACAGGGTGGGGCCGCCGCATCCGCGCTCCAGCGTCGGCCCCCAGCCTCGCAGCCCCGGCAGCCACTGCTCCTTATCCTCCCGGGGTTGCGCCTTTTCCAGAACGTCCTGTGAATGGAGTCATACGTGGGTCTGGATTCTTTCACTTAGCAAAACAAGTCTAAGACTCACCCGTGCTTTGAGTGAATCAATAGCTGGTTCCCTTGTGCCCCTGAATCGTAGTCCGTTTCATGGAATCCCGCGGTCTTTCCGTTCCCTCTTTGAAGATCATCTTGGTTGCTTCCAGTTGTTAACGGTCATGAGAAGAGCAGTGAAGGTTGCACGCAGGCTTTACGTGGATGTATGTTTTCAAGTCCTTTGGGTAAATCCGAAGGAGCATGATTGCTGAGCACATGGTGAGCACATGTGTGCGGTTTTGTAAGAAACGGTCAAGCTGTCTCCCACGGTGGCTGCGCCATATGCATCCCCACCGGTGCTGGATGGGAGTTCCTGTTGCTCCACGTCCTCGCCAGCACTTTGCTTCTTATTCTAAACGAGTCTTTCATTAGGTATACGATTAGCAAATCTTTTCTCCCAGTCTGTAGCTTTTTCATTCTCTTAACTGTGTCTTTTGCAGAATGACAGTTTTACATTTAGATACGGTTGTACTTATCGCTGCTTTCCATCAAGCTTTTATTAAAGTTCCTTACTCATGGAACTCATGAGTTTCTGACTTGATTTTCATGTGGTTGAAATCAGCCAGTTTTTAAAGTGGAATCCAGGATTTTGTCTGACTTGGAAAGGCTTTTGGTAATTACGGGAGCATTAGTGTAACCTTTATCTGTGTCTTGTAGCTGGCGTGCCTAGTCCCTCTTCCACACGTTTACAGGGTTTTCCCAGCAGTTCTCGCTTAGTTGCTCTCTATGTGAACTTTCGAATCAGCTCCTCTAAGTCCCGAAACAGCTGGCACGACATCTTCTCGGGGCTCCTCCATGTCACCGACTCAGGTCGCGCACGTCCTCAGGGCACGGCACCCCGTGTGGTCTCTGACACCTCCCCACACCCGGTCGTGGTGAGGGGTCGGCAGGCTGGGCACGTGGTCAAGTTCCTGCAAGGAGAGCCCTCGGGGGTCTGTAACCTCTCAGAACTAAGACACCACTAAAGCAGAGCTACGTGAATAAGGCCCTGCGTGGGCATCACACCAGCCTCCCTGTGCTGTCGGCCTGGTTCCACCACGTCACCTGGCGCAGGTGTCCCCCTCCAGCTCTGGCTCCCGAGGAGGCCTGTGCGTGCCTGGGGTGGGGTGGGGGGCGTCCCACTCCTCCTCTGCACCCAGAGGAGCTGGAGCAGATGGGTGGTCCCCAGATTTGCCCCCCAACTCCGTCTAGGAGTGGCTTGGGGTACAGACTGAGGGGCGGGGGCACGGGCTCCAGGACTGCCCGGAAGGGCAGGAATCAGCAGACTTTCCCATCCGTCACCCCTGCCTTCCGTCCTCATGACAGGAAGGGCCGGAGCCCAAGCCAACGGGACTGGGTGGACCCTCCGTGCCAGGCGCCCCTGACCAGTCCCAGCGGTCGAGGTGGCTGGGGACCGGAGACGTGAACCCACCACTCGCTGTCAGCTTCTGCCCCGCAGTCAGGGTGTCAGGTGGGGCCTAGAGGACAGGAAACAAGACAGAATTGTAAATGACTGTGGACTCGGCCGGTTATGCGCCCACAGCCCTCCCCCTGCGCAGCCCCCGACCCACAGGGACGGGACAGGCAGCGACAGCCCAGGCCCTCACTCCCCAGGGGCAGGGACGAGGGCCGGCACCCCCAGGGCCCTGACCCTGCTCAACCGGCCCTCTCCTGCTTCCAGCCCTTGAATCCTGGCCCCAGCACAGCAGCCACCCTAGCCTGGAGACCCCACAAGCCACGCCCCCGTCCATCCTGTCCCACCCCTGGGCGTCTAAGCCTCCTCCCCGGAGGGAAGGACGGAGAGCCCCGCCCACTTGACCTGCCCCACTCCCCTGCTCCAGTTTTCTCTTGAGCACTTAACACAGTGAAGCACCTGAAAACATTTTACTGATTCCCACTGTTTCCTGAAGTTCACGTGGGCAGGGTGGCATCTGTTCTAGTCTCTGTGCCCTGCACAGCTCCTGGACACATAGCAGAAGCTCCAAAATGAAAATAAGTTTAAAAATGCGTGACATGGGCTTCCCTGGTGGCTCAGTGGTTGAGAGTCCGCCTGCCGATGCAGGGGACACGGGTTCGTGCCCCGGTCCGGGAGGATCCCACGTGCCGCGGAGCGGCTGGGCCCGTGAGCCATGGCCGCTGGGCCTGCGCGTCCGAAGCCTGTGCTCCGCAGCGGGAGTAGGCCGCGACAGTGAGAGGCCCGCGTACCGCAAAACAAAACAAAACAAAACAAAAAATGCGTGACAGATAACTTTTAAAAATTGTGAATCACTATGCTGTACACCTGAAATGAATATAATATTGTGAATCAACTATATATCAATAAAAAAGAAAGTTCAAGCTAAAAATAAAGACGTGTGTATGACTGGAAAACATCAGTTCTAGAGGCACCTGTGGTTAACACTGCGCTGTGTACTTCAAATGTTCCAAGGGTAGAGCTCATGTGTTCATAGTACAAAGAAAAGGAAAAGCAAGGTGAACACCATGCAATGATTGTAAGTGAAATGAAATAAGTTCTCTCTAAAAGCAGTTATGAGCAACACCCCTAAGTGTGAGGACGGGAGTGTGGTAGGGTTGGAGGAGGCTGTGCTGGTGGGGAATCTGGGGGCAGCCTTGGGGGCTGACAGCATCAGGGACACGCTGTCTGGAGACGCGGTTCCAGGGGAAGGGATAGGACCCAGACTGTGTTCCTCTCACGGCCTCAAAAGACAGACACGAAAACCGATGGAACCTGAGAGGGACAAAATGCCTGAATGTCCTGCGTGTCGTAACCAACGAGTCTTATAGAGATGAGCAAATTCACAGAAGCCTCGATGAACAGCTGCTGAGCGTGATAAAGGGGACACACATGGAACTAGGGCGCTGCCTGTGCTTCTGGAGCATACGTGCATAGGTAGGAAGACTGATCATATACCAGGGAGAAAGCAAATCTCAACAAGTACCAAAGAAACTGTACTGGGACTTCCCTAGTGGCGTATTGGTTAAGAATCCGCCTGCCAATGCAGGGGACATGGTTTCAAGCCCTGGTCCGGGAAGATCTCACATGCCGCGGAGCAATGAATCTTGTGCGCCACAGCTACCGAGCCTGCGTGCCACAACTAGTGAAGCTCCCACCCCTAGAGACCGGACTCCACACCAAGAGAAGCCACAGCAAGAAGCCAGCACACCACAATGAAGTATAACCCCTGCTCGCCACAACTAGAGAAAGCCTGTGCGCAGCA
Source organism: Neophocaena asiaeorientalis asiaeorientalis (assembly GCF_003031525.2). Lineage (NCBI taxonomy): Eukaryota > Metazoa > Chordata > Mammalia > Artiodactyla > Phocoenidae > Neophocaena > Neophocaena asiaeorientalis. The sequence goes on from NW_020175432.1 coordinate 3,900,551, forward strand.
ACAAAGACACAACACAGCCAAAAATAAAAAATCAAAAGAAAAAGAAAAAAGCAGCAGTATCATAAGGAACATTTTCTAATCACAATGCCGTTAAGTCAGGAATCAACAATGAAAAGATCATTTTAAGCCCAGGGAGCTGTTCCCGTTCTCCCACTCCGGCCACATCTAGGAATGGACCTAGAAGCCCACCATGGCTTCTACAGTCTGGCCCGCTTACAGCCCAATCTCAACACAGCAGCTAGAGCAAACTTAGAAATCAGAAAAGGACATCACATCACATCATTTTTGCTACAAAGCCTTCCAGTGGCTTCCCATCTCTCTTACATTAAAACCCTAATTCCTCACATGGGTCTATAAAGCCCTGAATGACCAGGACCCTGACTTTTGACCACACCCATCTCACACTATTTTCCACGTTGCCTTCTGAAACACAGGCCTGTGATTCAAATATGTCAAACCAGTTCCTGCTTCAGGGCCTTTGCATGCGTGATTTCCTCTCCCACGAGTGCGAGGTATACTCTTCCACTCCCCTTCTGCTTGGTTGGCCTTTTCTCAACATTTCTGTCTTATATCCAAATGTCACCTCCTCTGAGAAGCCCCCAGGCTTGCTCCAGCACATAGCCCTATTTTATTTTAATCATATGCATCATTATCTTTACCTGTTTATTTATCCTTTGTCCCTTTGCATAACCTCACCCACAACTAGAAGGAAATCCCATGAGGGGAGCATCCTTATCTGACCTGTTTATCACTCGATCAAAAATGTAAGGTGTTCAAAAAGGGCTTACATGTTGAATGAACAAGGGGACATCTGCTAGGCTGACTGCAAAGCAGATTAGCAAAGGGCTCTGTGAAGGTCCTGACATCCCCATCATTCAGGTACTCCTGACCTCAGGCTCATTCCAACACTCACGGCCAAGGTACCTCATGCCCATTAGGCCCTGGGCATTGCCTTGTCACTCAGGTGACTCTTTGGAAAGCTTGCCATCCTCTCCACTGCTTTGATATTTGTTCCAAAGCAAGGTCCACAGGTGTCCCAGGGATCTAGAGCAAGACTTGACAAAAGATATTTCTTAATCTAGACTTGTAAAAAAAATGGAGATGCAGTAAGATGTTCCCTAAGGGAAGCTGGGTACCCTGGAGGCCACAACCAAGAGGAGAAGAAGTGGTTTAGGAAGAAAAGGGTGTAATGAGGGCTGAGGTGTGGGGCTGGAGGATGTGGAGATGAGGTGAGGGCAGATCCCATAGGTGGCTCCAACGCTGCTCCCAGTGGGTAGACGTGGCAGAGCAGATCACTCCCCTGACCCTCGAGGGGGAAACTCTCTAGAAACAGTCAAAACAGCAAATTATTTAATGGGAAGTGAGGGGATTCAGCCCCAGATAATCCTCTTATTTTCTTCTCCTCTGGCTCACCTATCCCATACCAGGAGGAAACGCCCTTGTGCCACACCAGGTATCAGTCTGGTCCTGAGTCCCAGACTCAGCTCTTTGTCTCTGATCTCTGTCATTTGTCCTCCATCGGGAGAAGCAAAGATCATAGAGCCCAGACCTTCAGAAGTTCCATTGTGAGGACCTCGTGTTGCTTAGAAACTGCTGTGGCAAAGAGGTAAGAAGGAGGCAAATCTTTTCCTTGCATGCTTTCCTGGCATAAAGGCAGGGATGTAGGGGGAAGAAAAGCCCACCAAAACCAAGAATAAGTCCCCAGCCCTGGAAAGAGCTCTCCAAGCCCCAGTCTACACTCTTATGTTCTTTTACCTCTATCTCTAGGTCAGCTCTCCTTTCGTTGTCCCTCAATTCTGGGCTTCCCCCTCATAACCCACTCCACACCCACTTGAATATCCTTCCCCCCATTTTTTTCTTCAGGGGGACATTTCTCCATCTACAGAGCTTCTCCCCTATGCCTAACACTGAGCTAGGTACTGCACATAAAGAGGGAAGTATAATGTATTGCTCTCCTGGGAGGATGCAAAACCAAGAAATGAAACACGTGCATGCAGTGTGATAGCTTGTCCCAGGTGTGGTCCAGTTTCCACAAGGTACGGGGAGGTCCAAAGAGAGTGTGTTCATCACTGCCTGGGGATGGCAATGAAGATTTCAGGACCGAGTATGGAAGGGAGCATAGGACTTTTCCAGGTGAGAGAGGACTCATCCAGTGAGAGCGACTGGTAAGTGCAAAGGTCCAGAGCTATGAAATTGTACAGGATGTTCCTAGAATTATAAGATGTCGAGTAGTTGAGTATCTAATGTCAAAGTATTATATTCCAATAGATAAAAATGTGACTCTCCTACAAATATATAGTGAGCGTATGTCAAGGACATTTATTAATGAGGGAGCCAGGTGAGTAAAACTAGTTTGCAGAGCATTTGAGGAACAGGATTTATTTTGTCAGGAATGATGGATTTAGTTTTTCAAGTTAGATACAAAAATACAGAAAAATAAAACCTTAGCCCTTGGAGTTATCTTTTCTATCAGATAGAGAAGTCTCACAGGGCAATAAAACATAACCTTTGGGGTAATATTTTTAGATGAACAGAAATAATTTGCATTCCACTGGACAGAAACTGCTTGCAATTTACTAATCTCCTATGAGTTAACACTAACTTCACAGAGTCTAGGTACGGAACAAAGGAACAATTGCCCCCAAAATGAGAGAAGTAGGCAGGCCTATCAGACAATACTTCAGCATGATATTGAAAAGAAATGTAGGCATCCTTTTGCCTTATTGAAAAGTTTTGGGTAATTTTCCCCTTAATTCAAAGGATGGATTGGAATACATGATGAGGGTGGGAGTGTGGGAGACAAACCTGGAGTAATAAGACAGGGACCAGATCGTGGAGGACACTGGGATTTGGGCTTTCTCCTGGAGGATATAGAGCCACTGAATGATTTTTTAAATGCATACAAAGACACTGAACTATTCTGACATCCCCTGCAGGATGAACTTAGAAGGAGGCCAGTCTGCAGCCCAGTGGAGAGGTTATGCGGACCTGAATTAAAGCAGCATTGGTGAGTGAACAAACTGTCCAGTGGCCGTTTCTGTTGACATCTGGATACCAAAGGCAGTCAGACTCTCCCTAAACAGCAATCTTCGTATGCCCATGTGCTTTATTAATCAGTATTGGAGCAATAGCCTTCCCCACTCAGTCCTGGCTTCATATCCTACTGCATGTCTGAGTCTCAGATGTTCCCACTGACAAAGTTCCTCTCGCTTGTCTGCCTATGATCCACGGAGTCCTGAAGCAATAAACCTGCATCTGTCATGTAGTCTGATTATATTCCTCCCATACAGATCTTTTATTCTGTATACATATCACTACCACCACCACCAAGTATTCAAAGTCAAAGCAAATATCTCCAATTCTCTGCTAGAGTCATCAGCAATGTCTGCCTCCCATTACTGGATGTTACCCAGTTTGCAATCCCTCATTGTCATTGCAGCCAGGTGGAGATCTTTTAGTTCTGCAGGCTGTTACCTTTGAAATGAACACACCAATTATAACCTATACAATTCTGTGATGGTAAATATTTGGTCAAACATTACTCAGGGTGTGTCCATGATGTTTCTGGATGAGATTAACATTTGAATCTGTAAACTGAGGAAAGCAGATTGCCCTCCCTAATGTGGGTGGGCCTCATCTGATCAGTTGAAGGCATGAATAGAACAAAAAGGCTGAGTAAGAGAGAATTCCTTCTCCCTGATGGCCTTCAGCCTGTAACTTCTTTTTCTTTTTTTTCCAGCTTTCAGGCTGGAACTAAAATATCTTCCTGGGTCTCAAACCTGCCAGCTTTCAGACTGGAACTATACCATCAGCTCTCCTGGTTCCTAGGCCTTTGGGCTCAGACAACTATACCTTAGTTCTCCTGGGTCTCTAGCCTGCCAACTGCAGACCTTGGGACTTGTCAGCCTCCATAATTGTGTGAGTTAATTCCTTATAATAATCTCTTTAACACACACACAGACACACACACATCCCCTGCTGGTTCTGTTTCTCTGGAGAATCCTGACTTATTATATAGTTTCTTCATCTTTTCTTTTTTTAAAAACATTTATTTTTGGCTGCGTTGGGTCTTCGTTGCTGTGCACGGGCTTTCTCTAGTTGCGGCGAGCAGGGGCTACTCTTCGTTGTGGTGTATGGGCTTCTCATTGCAGTGGCTTCTCTTGTTGCGGAACACGGGCTCTGGGCGTGCAGCCTTCAGTAGTTGTGGCACGTGGGCTCAGGAGTTGTGGCTTGCAAGCTCTAGAGCGCAGGCTCAGTAGTTGTGGTGCACGAGCTTAGCTGCTTCACAGCATGCGGGATCTTCCCGGACCGGGGCACAAACCCGTGTCTCCTGCGTTGGCAGTCGGATTCTTAACCATTGTGCCACCAGGGAAGTCCCTTCACCTTATTTTCATCTTTATATTTTTATTTTACTCCTGCTTTCCCTTTTCTTTCCTCTTCCAACCACTATTCCCTCTCAGCCTAGAATAATGGCTTATGATAAATTATCTTTTGTTGAGGGGGCTATACCTGACCTACCCCATGGGAACAGGGAGAATGGAAAGACCATCCTGAAATTTGTTCCAAGACATGAATATAGTTCTCTATAAATAACTTTTTCTGATCACAAAGTATCAATAATATATTCTCATTGTGGAAAATTAAGAAAATGTAGGGACTTCCCTGGTGGTCCAGTGGTTAAGACTCTGTGCTTCCACTGCAGGGAGCGTGGGTTCAATCCCTGGTTGCAGAACTAAGATCCGGCATGCCATGTGGGGCAGCCAAAAAATAAAATAATTTTTAAAAAATGTATAATAGGAAGAAAAAAAATCCAAAGAAAGTAGCCACCCATAATCCCATAGATATAATCAATGTGGACATTCTGGTGAATTTCTTTCTAGTCACAGAGTTCATCTCCAAATTGCTATTGTTCTAAATGAATGGCTTTCTGTCCTATTCTCCCCACTTACGATTATAACATGGACTGTTAGTGTTCTCAACCGTCCCGTTTTGTTTGTTCAAAAATCTCCACTCTATAAACATTATACGCTAACAGCAATACTCCAAACAGCATTCAGATAGTCCCTGACTTACAGTGGTTTAACTTTACTATTTTTGACTTTATAATGAAGTGAAAGCGATTAGCATTCAGCGGTCTCATGATGGACAGTGGCAGCCACCGCAGCTCCCAGTCAGCCAGAGCAATCAGGAGAGTAAACAACCGATGATGCACTTACAACCATTCTCTACCCATACAACCATTCCGTTGTTCACTTCCAGTACAGTATTCCATAAACCGCATGAGTGAGTCAACATTTTAGTATAAAACAGGCTTTGTGGGAACTATACTCAGTATCTTGTAATATCCTCTAATGGAAAAGAATATATTCTTTACATATAGATATAACTGAATCACTTGGCTGTACACTTGAAACTAACACAACATTGTAAATTAACTATACTTCAATTTAAAAATGGGTTTTGTGTTAGATGATTTTGCCCAACTGTAGGCTAATGTAAGTGTTCCGAGCACGTTTAAGGTAGGCTAGGCTAAGCTATGATGTTGGGTAGGTTAGGTGTATTTAGATGCGTTTTCAACTTAATGATATTTTCAATTTACAATGGGTTTATCAGGACATAACCCCTTTATAAGTCAAGAAAGATCTGTACTCTAACAGTAATGTTCTATAAACATTATACAAGGCCGACCCCTGAGATACTGTGAGTTTGGTTCCAGACCACCACAACAAAGCGAATAGCACAACAGTGAGTCACACGGATTTTTTTTTGGTTCCCCGGTGCATGTAAGTTGTTTACATTAGACTGTAGTATATTAAGTGTGCAATAGCATTATGTCTAAAATAACAGTGTGTATAACCTTAATTAAAAAATACTTTATTAAAAAAAAAATACTTTATTGCTAAAAAATGCTAACCGTCATCGGAGCCTTCAGTGAGTAATAGTAGTAACATCAAAGATCACTGATAATAAACAAGTATAACATAAGTAAAGTATAATATAACAAGTATAATAAAGAAAAAGTTTGAGACATTGTGAGAATTATCAAAATGTAACAGAGACATGAAGTGAGCAAATGTTGTTGGTAATACGGCATCCATAGACTAGGTTAACAATTCGTAAAAAATGCAGTATCTGTGAAGCACAGTAAAGTGAAGGGTATGCCTGTACGGTAACAGCAATACTCCACAGTACATTCTAAAATACCATAATGGATGTCCCTGGTGGTCTAGTGGTTAAGACTCCACACTCCCAATGCAGGGGGCATGGGTTCGATTCCTGGTTGGGGAACTAAGATCCCACATGCCACACGGCATGGCCAAAAAGAAAATCATTCATTCATCCATTCTGTTCAATAAAATAAAAGTACCATAACATAAGAAGTAATGTTGCAACAGTCTCATACCTAAATCTTTTGGGACCAATCTAATAACCTATTTTCTTAGAATTAAAATAGAGGGCTCCCAGTGTATATATACATTTGCAGGGTTCCAAATACTTACTAACTTGATCTCTAGAATAGCTTAGCCGAAAGGTGTCTTTTCAAACACAGTCATGCCATTTCACTTATTATGACCAACATTTGATAGTCTCATTAAATCTGGTGCTGGTTTTGTTTTGCTTTGTTTGCTATTTCTTTAAATGGAAACACAGTCTTGCCATATTACCCATAAGCTGTGTTCCTAGTATTGACCCAAGTGAGTTGTAAACTTATGTCCACACAAAAACTTATACAAATTTTATGTAGCTTTATTCATAAGTGACCAAAATTGGAAGGAACCAAGATGTTCTTCAGTAAACAAACTGTGGTTACATCCAGACAATTAAATATTATTTAGGAATAGTAGGGAGTGAGCTATGAAGCCATCAAAGGACATGGAAGAACTGTAAATGCATATGTAAGTAAAAGCAATCAGTCTTAAAAGGTTACATGATTCAAACCATATGCCATCCTAGAAAAGGCAAAACTATAGAGACAGTAAGATCAGTGGTTGCCGGTGGTTGGAGAGGGGAAAGATTACATGGAGCACAGGGGATTTTTAGGGTACTCTGTAGGATACTATAATGGTGGATAAATAATATTATGTATTTGACAAAACCCATAAAACAGTACAACAGCAAGAGTTAACTCTAAAGTAAACTATGGACTTTAGTTAATAATAATGTATGAATAATGGTTCATTAATGATAACAAATGTATCACAACAATGCAAAATGTTAATAATAGGTAAAACCAAGGTCCAGCAGGGAGAGCAGTAATAAATGGGAACTCCACTTTCTGCTCAATTTTTCTGTAAACTAAAACTACTCTAAAACTAAAGTCTACAAAAATAGCATCTAATTGTTCCTTTACTTTGGTTTTCATTGATATATTTATGGAACTTGAGCATTTTTTTCATGCTTTTATACACTTGTATTTAGCCTTTTATTTTTTTCTACTTGTTTTTTTTTCTTACTGTTTTTACAAGCTTTCTAATATGTTGTTATTGCACTTTTATATTTTCTTATAAATCCTCCCTACCTCATGTCACTTGGTATTATTGATAAACACATGATTTATTGAATGTATTTATTTATTTATTTGGCTGCGTCGGGTCTTAGTTGCAGCATGTGTGATCTTCATTGCAGCATTCGGGATCTTTCGTTGCAGTGCGCAGGCTACCCTCTAGTTGTGGCACGCAGGCTTAGTTGCCCCATGGCATGCGGGATCTTAGTTCCCAGACCAGGGATCAAACCCGTGTCCCCTGCATTGGAAGGTGGATTCTTAACCTCTGGACCACCAGGGAAGTCCCTACTGAATGTTTTTTAAACTACTCATCTAATCCTTTGTGATTCCTTTCACTGCTCTTCTACTTAGGAAGCTTGAACACTTCATGAAGTCATATATATACATTATTTGTATTCATTTCTAATAGTGTTCTGATTTCAGTTTTGCCACTCTCTTTTCTATTAGGTATTTATTTTGGGGTATTTTTCAAATGTTTTCTAGTTTTCTAAACACCATTTATTATATCATTTATCTTTTATGGGTTGTGATATATCTATATTACAAACTAAATTCTCATATTGGCTAATATCTGTTTCATGACTGTCCAGTCTGTCCCACTGATATTATATCCATTGCACTGTTTTAAAAGTTGCCTGCCCTCATTCATCTCCTTTTACAAACTTTCTTGAATTTTCAACTAAGTTAATATTCCTTAAGTATGACCAGGTAATACTACTAATCACTTTCCTTGAGTGGATGGATCATAAGAGTCTTAATCAGAATAATTACCTCAGAGGAGTCAAAGGCAGCAACATTACCATAACACTCAACGCTACAGGAAAGCAGAGCCCATGCCTCTTTCCTTTCTATACTTAGTTCTAACCCACTGCCTGGCATACAGTAGGCACTCAAATAATTGTGGAATAAATAGAAGATGAGGAGATGCAGAGAATCATTTAGATGTCTACAAATATCTAAATATTATAATGACAAAGAGAAATGATCTTCAGAGAGAGGAACTAAAACCATGTAAGTTATAAAAAGACACATTTCAACTCAAAGGAAGGAACTTTTTCTTAAATGTATATGAAATTGAGGATAACTGTCTCTTAGTTTAGAAATTCCCTCCAGTGGTAGAGACGTAATATTCAAACAGAAATTAAGACTTTTTTTTTTTAATTTTAAGGAGGGACATAAAAGGTAGAAGGCTCTCATTCTCTTTATTTTCAATTGAAAAGGCTTCATGATAAGTGGTCTCTTTGTTCTTGGTTAAAAGACTTTATGATAGGGACTTCCCTGGTGGTGCAGTGGTTAAGAATCTGCTTGCCAATGCAGGGGACATGGTTCGATCCCTGGTCTGGGAAGATCCCACATGCCGTGGAGCAACTAAGCCCACGAGCCATAGCTACTGAGCCCACGTGCCACAACTACTGAAGCCTGCGTGCCTAGAGCCTGTGCTCTGCAACGAGAAGCCACCGCAATGAGAACACGCACCACAACGAAGAGCAGCCCCCACTTGCTGCAACTAGAGAAAGCCCGTGTGCAGAAACGAAGACCCAATGCAGCCAAAAATTAATTAATTAATTGAAAAAAAGATTTTATGATAGGGAATTGCCTCTACAAACCCTGACAATTTCTGTCATTCATTCAACAAATATTTATAGAGCACCTATTATATACCAAGTACTGTACTAAGTGCTTAGGTTACAAAATTAACATAAAACAGAAAAGGCATAGTCCTCTCAACGTAAAGAAATTTAAAGAACTGCAACACGAGCACGCAGGGCACCATTAGAATGTATGGTGGGAGTTCTGATTTGGTCTTTGGAATCGGGGTGTATTATGCTACACTGATCATTACGACAACGACAGAGGGACAAATTGGGAGAGTAATGGAGAAGTTACTATATGATAATGGAGGAATTATCTATAAAATCTTGGCACGATATCCTTCTCCGAGTCAAACCTGAGACAGAGAATGGTCTGCTTCAAGATATTATTTCAAGGCAAATGGCATGAGGGTAATAAAACATCATTAAATTCTGCAACTCCCAATGATCTCTTTCTCTCTACATTTCCCTGGAACTTGAAGAGACCACAATGGCAAGGCAGAAAGGAGTTGTTACCGAGGCTGGTACTTTCGCAGGAACTATACAGCAAAGGAATAGTCATGAGTCAGGGAAGATGCAAGACACCCCTGCATGGTGTGGGACATTCATTTTTAAAGAGGTGTTCCTGGTAGTAGTGGTCGAAGCAGGGAAGGGAGGGTATTATTGAGGAGATCTTGGTCTAGAAAATGCTAGATAAAACGTAAGACTTTGTAAGTGAATGAGTTTCAAATGTATGGCACATTCCTGTTTTTGTCATTGTTTGAACATTATTCTTGCCTCTTTCCAGGCAATTTCCATAAGTTATATGGAAACAGGGAACCAAACAGCTATTTCAAAATTCATCCTTCTGAGCCTTTCGGAAGATATGGACCTGCAGCCCCTCCTCTTTGGGCTGTTCCTGTCCATGTACCTGGTCTGTGTTATAGGGAACCTGCTCACCATACTGGCCATCATCTCAGACTCCCACCACTACTCCCCCATGTACTTCTTCCCCTCCAACCTGTCCTTCACTGACATCTGTTTCAGCACCACCACAGTCCCCAAGATGTTAGTGAACATCCAGACGCAGAACAAAGGCATCACGTATGAAGGCTGCCTTACCCAGATGTATTTTTTCATGATCTTTGCTGGGCTAGATAATTTGCCACTGACAGTGATGGCCTATGACCGGTTCGTGGCCATCTGTCACCCCCTATACTACATGGTCATCATGAACCCTCGCCTTTGTGGTCTCCTGCTTTTGCTTTCTTGGTTGATCTGCCTGACATATTCTTTGTTGCAAAGCTTGGTTTTGAAGGTGTCCTTCTGCAAAGAGGCAGAAATCCCCCACTTTTTCTGTGAACTTGCTCAGATTCTCAAGCTCACCCTCTCTGACGCCCTTGTTAATGATATCCTGCTGTATTTTGTAACTGGCCTGCTGGCTGTTATTCCCCTGACTGGGATCTTTTTCTCTTATTCTTATCTCCTCCATAATGGGCATTTCATCTACTGGTGGGAAGTATCAAGTCTTTTCCACCTGTGGGTCTCACCTCTCAGCCATCTCCTTGTTCTATGGTGCAGGCCTTGGGGTCTCCCTCACTTCTGGAACAGCCCATCCCTCCAGAAAGGATTCAGTAGCCTCGGGGATGTACACGGTAGTCACCCCCATGCTGAATCCCTTCATCTACAGCCTGAGGAACTGAAGGGGGCTCTGAGGAGACTTTTCACTAGAGGAACGTACTCTCAGTGAGATAATGGAAGTTAAGGGCAGGCAACAGAGATCCCAAGTGCTGATAACTGGTGTTCCTGAATATGTTACCTGAAGACATAGAAAAGAAATACCCTTTATGATATACTAGAAGAAAACATTCCTGAGCCAAAGACAAACTTGAAGCAGCACACCAGAATGTTCACTGTCCACCAAGAAAGAATGGCCAACTCTATATAGGAAAAAAATCTAAAAAAGAGTGGATATATGTATAACTAATTCACTTTGCTGTACACCTGAAACCAACACAACATTGTAAATCAATTATACTCCAATAAAAAGTTTTTAAAAAAATGGCCAACCAATAACAAAACTTCTCATGAAAACAAACTATTTCAAGGATATAGATTCCTACAAGCATCATGGGAGGAGAAATCAAGTCAAGGAATGCAGATGGGGAGAAGAGAGGACAAAAGTGACAACAAAAGTTTACACACTGGCTCATCTTTTAACCCTCTCGGGTTATTCTAGCTCCATGCCTACTGGACCATGTTCTTCCCTGGTCTTGGTCTGAAAACCATTACTTGGACCGTCTCATACCAACCTCCCTCACTCCATAAGATTTTACCTACTGATTCTTGCTTTGGTGTTGGCTACTGACCTATACTAAGGATAATAAGAAAGTTAATAAGAAACTTCTTTAGGAAAATCATTGTAGTGTCTACTTTAAGAGAAGGGAAATTCTGGTCTTTGTCAATCCATTTGATCTGGAATAAAGGTCCAAAGCAATCTACTCGCTGTCTTCCTTGGCTGGCCCATGCTTCCCCAGATCTTCACACACCTGTTTCCTTTTCACAAGTTGGGCTTCAGATCAAAACTGTCAGCTCTTCCGAGAGCCCCACCCTGACCACCATCCTCCTATTCATTCGTGTCCATAGCACTTATCATATTTTGAGGGATGGCAGAACATAGAGGCTAAGAGGGCCCTGGGTTAATACTGCCATCATTCACTACAAGTGCAACCTCATGCAAGTTATTTAACTTCTCTGTGCCTCTATGCCCCATAATATATTTCCTGAAGAGTTTTGGTGGGGATTAAATGGTACACATAAAAGAGCCCAGAACAGTGTCTGGTATAAGCACTCAGTAATTGTTTTTTGTTTGTTTGTTTGTTTTGCGGTACACGGGCCTCTCACTGTTGTGGCCTCTCCCGTTGTGGAGCACAGGCTCCGGACGTGCAGGCCCAGCGGCCATGGCTCATGGGCCCAGCCGCTCCGCGGCATGTGGGATCTTCCCGGACTGGGGCACGAAACCATGACCCCTGCATCGGCAGGCGGACTCCCAACCACTGCGCCACCAGGGAAGCCCAAGCACTCAATAATTGTTATCCATCAAAAGATCCACGAGAGCTGTCTGGGTCCATGTTTACCATGTGAAGGTACAAAGGGATCCATTATCAGCAGAACAGGTAGAAAAGCTGACTAGAGAGGGTTGATCAGACTATGGATTTAGATGAGGCTGAATGAATCCCCAGAGCTCTGACTTAGGGCACTGAGGACATCATGTAGGAGGGGGCCCTGTGCAAGGCTCAGCCCTCTGAATTGCCCCAGGAGCACCATGTGCTGGAAATCAGATCTGCAGAGTCCAGGAGAGAACCTTCCTGGATCTAGAGACTAAGGATTGGACCAGGAAATGGCCCCATACAAGGACTCCCTACAACAGGGAACTGGGAGGGTAGAGCATCCTTTATACTGGTGGTTCAGCTCCATGGGGAGATTCTCTTGAAATGAGAGCAAAGAATTAAAACCTGTCTTGGGTTGACTTGAGGAACGAGGAACCCTCTTGTTGAATACAAGATTTGAACGCAGGCAGATTCCAATGTTTGAATCCTAACTTTATCATTTACTCTCTGTCTCTAAGCAGCCTCAGATTCTTCATTTGTAAATAACTGCTGGGGTGATTACAGAAAATCAGTGTTAAGTATCAAATGTACACATTTTGAAAAAGCAGTGGATACCATATTCATGAACACAATATTTATTTATTTGTGCCCCCATCTTGTGCCCAAAAGAGGTATATCTATTGGCAGGATCCTGCACCCCACAAAGCTCTGCCCAGCTGCATTCTTCTCCAGGAGAGGTCTGAGTGTGAGATAAAAACTGATTGCTGGGCTTCCCTGGTGGCGCAGTAGTTGAGAGTCCGCCTGCCGATGCAGGGGACACGGGTTCGTGCCCTGGTCCGGGAAGATCCCACATGCCGCGGAACGGCTAGGCCCGTGAGCCATGGCCGCTGAGCCTGCACATCCGGAGCCTGTGCTCCGTGATGGGAGAGGCCACAACAGTGAGAGGCCCGCGTACCGCAAAAAAAAAAAAAGACTGCTACTGGAAAAAAAAAAAAAATCACTTTATTCAATGCAATGTCTTAGCTTACAACCATTCTATGGGACCTCTGGCCCTGGTGACCTGGGGCACTGGAGTAAGATGAAGCCAACATAGGACCATACTAATAAGCCTGAACAGTATCTGACTGTCCTCCATCTTTCAATTAGTTGCAGGTATAGAAATTATTATTCTACCACAGGGTTTTTCAACCTCGGTACTGTTAAAATTTGGGGCCACATAATTCTTGGAGGTGGGGACGGGTACTGCCCTATGCATTGTAGGATGTTTAGCAGCATCTGTGGCCTTATCCACTAGATGCCAGCACCTTCCGCCACCCTTACATCCCATTCAAAAAAGTAAAAAGGGCTTCCCTGGTGGTGCAGTGGTTAAGAATCCGCCTGCCAATGCAGGGGACAAGGGTACGAACCCTGGTCCGGGAATATCCCACATGCCGTGGAGCAACTAAGCTGGTGTGCCACAACTACTGAGCCTGCACGCCACAACTACTGAAGCCCGCACGCCTAGAGGCTGTGCTCTGCAACAACAGAAGCCACCACAATGAGAAGCCTGTGCACCACAACGAGGAGTAGCCCCTACTCACCACAACTAGATTTCTCTAGTTGCGTGCAGCAACAAAGACCCAACGCAGCCAAAAATAAATTAAGAAAAAAAAAGCAAAAAAATAGGGAATTCCCTGGCGGTCCAGTGGTTAGGACTAGACCCCTGGTCAAGGAACTAAGATCCTGAAAACTGCACAGTGCAGCCAAGAAAAAGAAAAAAAACCTCCAGATATTGCCAAATATCCCTTAGGGACAAAATCACTCTTGAATGAGGACCACTGATTTACCACGACTCAGAACAATCAATGAAAGGAAAATCAAGGGAAAAAAAAAGTAAGGGTTAGACCCTAGTTTTCCTAAGGCCCAAAAGAGAACGGACCTAAAATACTGGTCTCTAGACAGAAGAGTCCTTGCATGGAGAAGGAGGCCATAGGTCTGGAACAGACCATCAACGGACATTTGTTGAACAAACAGATGAACAAATCTTAGTGACCGAAGTGCCAGAGAACAAGAATCTTATCTGTTCATTGGTTGCCTGGGTAATGATGGGGAAGGATTACAAAGGGACATGAGGAAACTTTTGGGGGATCACCACCTTGACTGTGACAATGGTTTCACAAGTGTACATATAGGTCAAAACTTATCAAATTGTATATGTTAAAAATGTGCAGCTTCTTTTATGTCAATTGTATCTATATAAAGCTATTCTCCCTCATCTGAAATTCTTGCAATATAAACACTGGCCTTGTGGCAACTGTAAAAATAGGTACCATTTCTTCCCTTTCCTGTCCCTTCTGTGTAATTCTGAGGACCCTTCCACACTGGGCTGACTCATGTGACTGCACTGGGCAATGGGGTGCAGGCCAACATGACACATGCAGGGGCTTGAAAAGCACCCTGCAGAGTGGAGCTTGCGCTCTTCTGGAACCCTCTGGCATCATGTGTACGGGCCCCATCTAGACTACTGGGGGATGAGACCGGAGTGAAGGGCAAGTAACCAAACCAGCAGCCAACTGCAAGCACATGGTAAGCCCAGCTAAGAACAGCCCAAATTGTCAAGCAACAGCATTGTAAACGAAGTAAATGGTGGTTGTTTTAAACCACGGTGTTTGAGGTAGTTTATTATGCAGCAAATATGAACAGGCCCCCTCCATTCCATTCTACTAAGGAGCACGCACAGGCTACCTTTCTTCCTACGCAGCAAATCGCATCAAATGCCAATGGATTTCCATCAACTTCAACTAACATTTAAATTGAGAGTGATAAATTCCTGATGTACGTGTGTGAGTGTTATGTAATGTCCCATGTTATCTCTTCAGCTTTATCTCCTACTTCAAAGATTGTCCTTTTACATGTCAGAGAGTGTTATATGTGTTTTTCTGTGCCTTTGCACTCAGATTGACATGCTGATTCAAATCTGATCCTGAACACTATAAATAAGCCTTCTACACGTAGCTTGCATCATCTATCTCTTCAATATGGCTTTCCTTGAACTCCCAAAGTTCAGCATCCCTCCTCAGGGCCTCGTTAATGGATTACCAGGCCATACTAACTATCTCATTTGTTGTTTATATCTGTCTCTCCTCCTAGACCTTTACTCCTTCAAGGACAATACCATGCCTTTCTTCCCAAAGCCTAGTCCAGTGTAAGGCACTTAACTGATATTCACTGGTTGCCTAGAGAGGAAAAACTCCTGAGTGGAGTGGAGTTACCCAAACATTACATAAGACAGAGCTGCTTCCTGCTGGAGAGGCCCCAACAACTGAAAGCCACAGTGAGACAAGAAGACCGGGTAGGAGTATAATTACAAGTCCTCTCCAGAGAGACTGTGTAAGGTATCACGTCTGTCCCAAGAACTGGCAGAACAGTGCAACGAGATGCAAGAGCTCTGAGCCACTTAGGTGGCGATGGGAATTCAGTTTCCTTCTGCCCTGTTACTTGACATGATGGAGGAACTGGGTTGAGGGAGTAGCTGTGTTGGATTCCCAGGGCTCCTAATTAAAGAAAGAGTCATATTTTACTCAATGCTGAGAGAAAGTGCTCTTCTCCCCTTGGGCTTGGCCTCTAGGGTACATTTTTTTTTTCAAATGTAGGCAAGAGCCAGTCAATAATTGCTATTTCTTCACTAATGAGCTGAGGAAAACTTCTGATCTGCAGAACACTCACCACCTTCACTCACAGATGTGCAACTGCCCCCCACCAAGCACCCAAAGACCTGCATGGAGCACTGCAAGTGGACAGGGTGCAGGGACTTCAGGAAGACAAACGGAAGATGGAAGCCCTGTGACCTGCCCCCCTGACATAATGCACTATAAGCCCAACTGATCAGGTAGTGCCAGCATGAAAGGTACTGCAGTTGAGAGATGAAGTGAGGCTGAACAGACAGCACTCAATAAATGGTCCCAGTTTCCAGCTGATAAGTTGACTTATTTCACCTGTGTCTTCTCAGGTGAACGACTAACTTACAGTGGTGTGTAGAAGACGGCAGTTAATCTATGTTACAATATTCAAATCTGCCTTCTTCTTGGGTAAGGTAGAGAAACTTTTTTAGTTATCACAAATATTAAGTCAGAAGAATTGTCAAAGGCCTGAGGCTGGAACTTGTCTTTAGGAAGCAGATTTATTTATCTACTTAGATTCTCAAAGCGTAACTGAGTACTTTTTTAAAAAATCAGCTTTTATTCTGAATTCATAAAAGTAGCAGTGGGCTAAAGACAAATATAAAGGAACGCACGTAGCTTAAACTGAAGGGAAAGGATTTTCCTGGGCTCGTGTAGAACAAAGGACTACAGTTTAAAGAATTGCTAGTCTTAAGCTCCTATTTAAAGAGTCTCTAGGGAGTTCCCTGGTGGCCTAGTGGTTAGGATTCCAGGCTTTCACTCCTGCAGCCCGGGGTTCAATCCCTGGTTGGGGAACTGAGATCCCATAAGCTGCACAGCATGGCCAAAAGATAAAAATTAAAATTAAACAAACCCAAATAAATTTCAGAGGCTGCAAAAATAAGTAAATAAATAAAAATTTAAGAAAGAGTCTCTAGAAGAACCCAAGGACAAGGAAGATAAAAATAAGGACACTGGAGGATACTTTAGCCTCTGACACAATAGCTACAGCAACCAGCAAACATAGGCTATCTTCTAGCTAGAAAAATATTAAGCACATTAAAGGACTATCTACTGCGGTTCACTTTACCCAACACATCATGTCAAGATTTCAACAAAAAAACTGCAAGCCGTAGTAAAAGGCAAGGAAAAAAGAAAAGAAACAGTCTAAAATAAGAAAGCAAGCATCAGAACCAGACTCAGTTATGGCAGAGATTTTGGAATTACCAGACTGGGAATTTTAATTAACTGTGGTTAATATGGTAAGGGTTCTAATGGATAAAGGGAATATGTAAGAACAAATGGGTAATGTAAGCAGAGAAATAGAAACTTTAAGAAAGAATCAAGGAGTTCCCTGGTGGCTCAGTGGTTAAGAATCTGCCTGCCAATGCAGGGGACATGGGTGCAAGCCCTGGTCCGGGAAGATCCCACATGCCGTGGAACAGCTAAGCCCATGCTCCACAACTACTGAGCCTGCACTCTAGAGCCTGTGCAACTACTGAGCCTGCGTGCCACAACTACTGAAGCCCGCGCACCTAGAGCCCGTGCTCCGCAGCAAGAGAAGCCACCGCAATGAGAAGCCCGTGCACCGCAACGAAGAGTAGCCCCCGCTCGCCGTAACTAGAGAAAGCCCGCGCACAGCAACGAAGACCCAATGCAGCCAAAAATAAATAAATTAAAATTTAAATTAAAAAAAAAAAGAATCAAAGGAAATGCTAAAAATAAAAAACACTATATCAGAAATGAAGAATGCTATCAAAGGATGGGCTCAATAGACTGGATGTGGCTGAAGAAAGAATGATCAGTGAGCTTGAAGATACAGCAGTGAAACTTTCAAAACTGAAATGCAAAGAAAAATATGAAAAGAAAAACAATATCCAAGAACTGCAGGACAATTTACAAAAGGTGTAAATGCATATAATGGAAATACCAGAAGAAGAATGAGAGAAAAGAACAGAATATTTGAAGTAATAACGGATGAGAATTTTCCAAAATTAATGACAGATAGCAAACCACCACAGATACAGGAAACTAAGAGATCATCAATACAAACGGGATCAATAGAAAAAAGGACAAAAAAAAGCCTAGATCTAGGCATATTATATTCAAATTGCAGAATAATCAACATAAAATAAACCTAGACTTTACTAACAAAAAGAAGAAGGGCTCTTGTACCTGGATACTTTTTTTTTTTTTTTTTTTTGGTACGCGGGCCTCTCACTGCTGTGGCCTCTCCCGTTGCGGAGCACAGGCTCTGGACACGCAGGCTCAGCGGCCACGGTTCACGGGCCCAGTCGCTCCGCGGCACGTGGGATCCTCCCGGACCGGGGCACGAACCCGTGTCCCCTGCATCGGCAGGCAGACTCTCAACCACTGCGCCACCAGGGAAGCCCTGTACCTGGATATTTAAAAACCTTATTAACTCCTAAGTGAAAGTAAAAATACAAACTGAAATTACAAAACTGTAAAGAAATGATGATAATCAAAACTACATATTAGAATCTATGGGATGCATTCAAATCAGTGAGCAGAGGAAAATTCACTGCACAAAACCCTTGTGAATGAAATGAAAGATTAAGAATAAATTAATTACTAGTTAAGAAAAAAAAACCTAGAAAAAGAAAAATAAACGAAAAGAAAGCATAAGGAAGTAGTGGAAATAAAAGCAGAAATTAATGAGGAAGAGACTTCCCTGGTGGTCCAGTGGGTAAGATTCCACGCTCCCAATGCAGGGGGCCCAGGTTCGATCCCTGGTCAGGGAACTAAGATCTCACCTGCATGCCGCAACTAAGAAGTCCGCATGTCACAACTAAAGATCCTGCATGCTGCAACTAAGACCCGGTACAGCCTAAATAAATAAATAAGAAGAAGAAATTAATTCCATTTTTTTCAAAAAAACAAATAAACCACTAGCTTATTTGATGCACAAAATGAGAAAGCAAATATACAAAAAATAAGAGGTGATGACCATTGAATCAAAAAATATTTTTAAAATCATATAACCACTTTGCTGACCTCTATGTTAGATGAAATGAACAATTTCCTAGGAAAATACAGATTACCAGTGCTGACTCCATTCAGGTTAGAAAGCTTAAGACAGACTAATTTCCATTAAAGAAATAAAAGTTCCTAAGAAAACAAACCACTAAAAAGCACTCCACTCTGATGGTTCCACAAAGAATTCTACCAAATCTTCTAAAAACCACAGAGTCTTAATGCTGTACAAATTATTCCAGAGCATTGAAAAGGAGGCAAAAATTCCTAATTCCTCTCATGAAGCAGCCATAATACTAATACCCAAACCAGACAGACAGTACTAAGAAACCACACATCAATTATTCATGAATACCAATGCAAAACTCTAAACAAAATACTAGCAAACAGAATCCAACAACACATTAAGAAAATAATATACCATGGCCAATAAAATCCATTCTAGGGATACAAAACCTGTTGAGTATTGAGAAATTTATTAAGATCATATACTATATTGATAAATCAGAGGAAGATAATCACAATCCTCCTCATTGATCTTCAGAAAAACTTGCACAAAATACAATCCCATTCATAGTGAAACATTCAAGAACACAGGATACCTTGTCAATATGATAAAATACACAGTTGACCCCTGAACAACATAGGTTTGAACTGCATGGGTCCACTTACACATGGATTTTTTTTTTTTTCAAAAATTATGTACTACAATACTATACAATCTGCAACTGAATCCTTGGATGTGGAACCATGGATATGGAGGGCAAACAGTAAAGTTATACATGGATTTTCTGTGTGGAGGGTCGGTGTCCCTAACCCCCACGTTGTTCAAGGGTCAACTGTACACCTTAGTTCTAAAGAACATTTATCTTAATGAATGGAAAAACAATAGGGGCATTACCTCTAGAACAAGGCAAAAATGCCCTCTATTATCATACTAGAGGTACTAGCCAATGCAATCAGACAATCAAAAACAATAAGAGGCATAAGAGCTGATAAACAAGCAAAGCTCACTCAGTTTGCAGATGATATGGTAGTATACCTGGAAAATCCCAGAAAATAAATAATAAAATGAACTCAAAAAATGAAATAATTCAGTGAAGTATCAAATTATAAAATCAAGATACAAAATTAATAGCTCTCATATACAGAAACTGTGAAGAGAAGACATAATGGTAGAGAAAATTTAATTTACAATGTAATATTAAATACTTAGGGAAAACCTAACAAGAATGTAGAAAACTTTTACAAAGCAAATTCTTAAACATTCCTGACATACACTAAAGTAGACTTGAACTAATCGGAAGACATCCCCTGTTCTTGGATAAGATGACAACATTATAGAGATATTTATTCCCCCAAGTTAATTTATAAGTTATAAATTCAAAGCAAAGCCAATAAAAATACCAACAAGCTAATTTTATGGAGTTGGACAAGATAATAGACAAGTACATATACCTCCCTCCCCCCACACACACATGCATACAAGAATACCTAGAAAAACACTTAAAAAGAAAAACCATGAGGGGGGAACTAGTCCATCCAGACATTGAAACTTATTATAAAGCCTCTGATTTATAATTTAAACACTGCGGCATGGTGTGTGAACAAACAGACCAATAGAATAGAATAAAGTCCAAAATTAGACCCAACACATATGGAATTCAGTATATGACAAAGGTGAAAAATCCCTAGGGTAAAGATGTACTTTTAAAATAAATGATGCTGGGTTAATATGGAAAAGAAAAAAAACTTAATCCTCCCTCACACAATAACACAAAAAATCAATTCCAAGGGGTAGATCTAAATGTGTATACTAAAACAATAAAACCTATAGAAAAAAATGTGAAACATCTTCTTGCCTTCAGGGTAGGTAAATGCTTCTTACACAGGAACAGAAGAATGATGCCCATAAAGATTAGATGACATTTGGTATGTCTGGTGTTGTGTTGTGCGTTTGCTTTGTGTCTGTGTGGGAAATGGTGAGGTATTATTAATATTATGGTCCCCTACCTCCAAGATCAATTCCAAAAATAATTTTATTAATCCTAAGAATGCAACTGTGGAAATAAAATGGCTTTTCAGTCCTGTGTTGCCAAAAAAAAAAAAATTAGGTGACATTAAAATTAAGAACTCATTTCATCAGAAGACACCAATTAAAACACTGAAGAGACAAGCCAGAGTGGGAAAAATTACTTGCAAAACGTATCCAGCCATAGGGCCCACATCTGGAATATATAAATCAGTAAGAAAAAGGCAGGCAACTTTAGTATCATCTGATCCAACCCCATAAAATAGCCTGTTGAAAAACAAATTTGTACAACCACTTTGGAAAATTGGCAGCATCTATGAAATATGCATCCCATGTGATCCAGTGATTTCAGTCCAGGGTATATACACCCAAGAGAAATATATGCACTTATGCACTATCAGAAATACTAAAATATGCTCACAGCAGCATTATTTACAATAGCCCCAAGCTGAAAAGACAAATGTCCATCAACACAAACTGCTTAAATAAATGGAATATTCAAACAATGGAACCCAATAAAATGTATTACTATCTAGAGGTCCTCACAAAAATACTGGGCAAATTAAGACAGACACTAAAGAACGTATACTGTGTGGCTCCATTTGCATAGGGTTCAAAAACAAAAATCCAAGCCATGTTGTCAGAGTTAGAATATTAGTCACTTGTGAGGGGTAAGGAAAGGTTTGTTATGTGGACAAACCGAGAAGGGGTTATCAGAAATGAGAGTAAAACATTTTTCTTGCCTGTTTACACGGATGTGTTCATGTGATAATTTAGCTGTATGAGTTAAGCACTTTTCTGCATTTCAGTAAAACCTGTTTTAAATGTTACCACAGGTATCATTACACAAACACTGCAGAAACAACTGTGGCATTAAGATAAAATGAACACGCACAGACTTTACAACCCAGCAATTTCACACTCCTGGAATAACTCAGCAACACTCCAGAAGGCATGTACACAATTTCTTAAAGCAGCATTGTTCCTAACTGGGAAAAGTGGAAATAGTCCAGCAACTAACTGTACATCAGCACTAGTTAAATGAATTGTGGGATGAAAATACAAAAGAAACTACAGCCACATTCAACATGACTCTCAAAACACCCCTACTACTAATAATCTGGACCCTGTTACATTTAACTTGAACTTTGCAATGACCTTCTAACAGGTTTCTGTTTGCATCTTGTCCCTCTATTTAGCCTATCAACCCATAAGCCACTATGTTCCTCTAAAAACAGAAATTGAATGGATGTCACTTCTCCGTCCAAAATCCTCCACTGACTTTCCACACTGAGAAAGAAAGGCAAAGTCCTTCCAGTTAACCCACAAGATGCTGCAGTGAACAGGACCTCAATCCAGCTCTGACCTCAACACCTTCTGCAACTCCCAAGCTTGCCTGACTCCAGTCACACTGGCCCCTCTGCCCCAAGCAAAATTCTTTTTCATGACCTTTGAACTGCCGAGGGTGCTCTTCCCCACATTACAACATGGTGCACACTGGCAGTGAATTTACATCTCTACTCAAATGTCCCCTTAAACGAAAGGCTTTCACTATCCATCCAATAGTTCCACTGAACCCCCGCATCCCTCTCATCATCACCATGCTTAAATTTCCCAGCACTGAACTGACCACCATCTGATATACAATATATTTACTCATTTGTTTATCACGTGCCTTAATCCCAAGTAGAATGTGATCACCATGAAGGCAAAAATCCTGACTCACTGCTATAGATTCAGGGCACCAAACAGGGCCTGACATAAGAGAGTATGGACTCAAAACACAGACACTACTACTTGTTAATGAGCTGACCTCACACAAGCACCCTTAAACTTCCTTGCCTCAGACTGCCCATATGCAAAAAGGAGTTACTGGTGGTACCTACTTCTTAGAGCTTTTGTGAAAACTAATACACTTATTTCAACACAAGTCAAGAAGTAATGTTTAAGTACATCAGGGATTTGAAATACAATTTAAAAACATGGTTTAAGGATTTTTAAAACCCATATCCACCAATTAAAAGTATAAGTAGATTATACCCACACATGTAGCAGCTCTCCAACCTCACTAATGACCAGATGTATGGGTTAGATAGCATCCAGCTGGGTACAGCGGAACCCTCCTGCCACCAATAAAACAATTATTAAATAGATTAAACAATCAAATATCCAAAGTAGCTTAAACCAATAACCAGTTTTCTTTTTTCTCATGTAATAGGAAGTCTGGAAACAACAAATCCAGGACTACTGCAGACACTCAAAGAAGCCACGGGGGAAGCCAGGATCATTGTGATTTTTCTGCGGTTATCTCCCCCTTCAGCCTGTGGCTTGCATCCTCACGGTCATAAGATGCACCTTTAACACAAGATACTGAATCTCTTTTCAAGGTGAGAAGTAATGAGAAGAGCAAGGAAAAAAAATGTAGAGAAGAATCTAGACAAGAATGACTCTTTTTCAAAAGCTTTTTTACAGCCCATACAGTGATATCTGCTTATTTGTCAATGGCCAGCCTGTGGACATGGACTGTACTAGCTGCAGGAAAACCTGTAAGAGATTTTTAAAAATAGCACACCTTACTAATCAGACAAAACTTGGACTTTCTTGATATAAAAGAATATGAGATACTGAAGGAGCAACTATATGTTACTCTTGGCTGGATGGGAGGCCAAAAACATTCCAAAGGATCAATCTGATGAAGACATCCTGCTCTGATCACAACTGCATTTGAATTAGATACTTGTAACAAACAGGTACTAAAAATACCCACATGTTACACAGCATGTAACACTATTCTAAAAAATTCCATCAGTCAAGTAAGTTGTCCAAAAGGAAATGAACACATATCGAGAAAGAAATTCTAGTAAAAATACTATATACAAACCTTCTGTGATGAGGCATGAGGGTTATTTGGAAGAGCATAATCTTAAAATTAAAGACTTAAAAATTCATGAGCTGGGGTCCACTTTCATGATGAAAGACTGATAAGTGCAATTCCACATTTACTAAGAAATCCCACTGAGGAGTGAATTCTCATATGCACAAATGACAGGGCTGTGGATGAAATTATCTCCACATAGGGATTGTCTGCAGTGTGGGTTCTCATGTGTTTCCTGAAAGAATTACACTGATTATAATTTTGAAGTTTTAAATAGAAATTTCTCCTACTGTGAGTACCCACGTTTCATAAAAAATGGAGGGATTGTTGGCTAAGGTTTCTCAACCTCAACAATACTGACATTTTGGGGCACATAATTTCTCTCTCTTGGGGGAAGCCTCCTGTCCACTGCAGGATATTTAACAGCATCCCTGATGTTTCCCAAAACATGCCAGTGGCACCTCCCCAGCTTTGACAACCAAAAATGTCTCCAGACATTGCCAAGTGTCTCCCGGGGAGCAAAGTTATCCCCAGTTGAGAACCACTGCTGTAGACCAAGGACTCGCAATTTTTTTCTGTAAAGGGACAGACAGTATTTTAGACTTTGTCGCACACACATGGTCTCTGGCACATATTTTTCTTCTTAAAAATGCAACAAATACTCTCAGCTTGCCAGCTGTATAAAAAGACAGCTGGCCATAGTTTGCCCACCCGTTACCGACTTTCCCATGTTCCTTATTTCATAGGTTTTTCTCTTCAGTGTGATTTCTCTCATGAGGAATACAGTGAGACCAGGAAAGGTCTGTCCAGTCTTGGAATTTACAGAGATCCTCCCTGGTTTACTTACTCTTGTGCCAAGGAGGTACAAGGTGATGCTAAAGTCATTTTGACATTAAATATCAGACTAGGGTTTCTCCCCCTAAGTTCTCATTTGTTGAGAGCTAAACATACACTGACGGCTTCTTCACACCACAAACACATGTTTTCTCAACTATCTTGAGTTCTTACACTATCTCCAAAGTGAGATAGTCTTTCCACAGTTATTACACAAATTGGATTTCCCCCAAGTTAACACATATTCTTTTGTGCCCAGTGAGATGAGTTCATCAAGGCTTCCTGCCTTCCTTACACCTGCCAGGTCTGAGCTCTCATGTTTCTCTTTAAAGAGATGTGTCACTGGAGCCTTTTCCACACTGATGATGTGAAGAGCTTCTCTCCCCGGTGCGTCTTCACGTGACTCCTGAGGGACGAGTGATCACTGAAGGCTTTCCCGCAGACCAGGCACTCGTAGGGCTTCTCCCCAGTGTGTATCCTCCGGTGCACATTAAGGTTCGAGCAGATGCTAAAGGCTTTCCCACAGTGATCACACTCGTAAGGCTTCTCTCCTGTGTGACTCCTCATGTGTGTCTTAAGGGTCGACTGGTTTCTGAAGGCTCTCCCACACTGTCTGCATTCGACATGCTTCTTTACGAGATGAATGCTCATGTGCCTCCTCCGCGATAAATAATCACCAAAGACCTTACCGCAGGTGGCACACTCGTAGCGCCTCTCTTGAGTGTGTATTTTTCTGTGCGCAGTTAGGTTGGAGCTTGCACTGAAGGCTTTCCCACAGAGATCGCACCCATACGGTTTCTCTCCAGTGTGGGAATTCATGTGTGTCTTAAGGATGGACTGGTTTCTGAAGGCTTTTCCACACTGTCTACATTCAACAGGTTTCTTTACAATGTGAATTCTCATGTGTTTTCTCCGTGAGAGGAGGTCCCCAAAGGATTTCCCACACTCTTTACACTCGTATGTTTTCTCTACCATGTGGTTCTTCTTGTGCAAGTTAAAGTTGGACTTCCATCGGAAGGCTTTTCCACACTGTGTGCATTCGTAGGGTTTCTCTCCAGTGTGGTTCCTGACGTGCTCTTTGAGATGTGAGGGATGCTGGAAAGCTTTCCCACAGTCGTGACATTCGTAGGGTCTCTCTCCAGTGTGTGTTCTTCTGTGTGCAATGAGATGGCAGCTCCTGCCATATGCCTTCCCACATTCATCACACTTGTAAGGTCTCTCCCCAGTGTGAACTCTCATGTGTATCTTCAGTGAGGAGAGGGTTCGGAATGCATTTCCACACTGACTGCAGTCAAAGGGCTTCTCTGTGAGGTGAGTTCTTGCATGACTCCTAAGAGCTGAGGGGTCATTGAAAGCTTTCCCACAGGCATTGCACTCATAGGGTTTCTCCCCAGTATGTATTCTCCTGTGTCGTGTAAGGGAAGCACTCGTGGTGAAGGCTTTTTGGCACTGATGACATTCATGCATTTTCCTCCCATTGTAAATGTTCACATGTTGGGTTACATGGGATCTGTTCTTGAAAGTCACCCCACAGTCCCGGCGGTGATAAGGCCTCTTGCTAGTGTGCCTTCCCATTTGCTGAGTAAGATGAGCACCCATGCTGAAGACGTCAAACAGGTTAGCATATTCACTGGATTTCTCTCCAAGCCGACTGCTTTCCTGTTGATGAAGAGGGAGGGTTGACTCAGGCATTTCCCATATTCATTAAATTCCTAAGACTATCTCTACATAAACTGGCATAAATAGAAGCGCATCATTATGACTAATGATGTCATAATTTGCAGTGCAAAAGTACTGCTCCTGCCTCATTTGGACTCCATCAAAGAAAACAAGTGAATGCTATGCTCTGAGGCTCCATGTGTGTAACTTTCCCAAAGCTTTTTGCATATACTTTGTTAACTGTTTAAAACTCAATTAAGGCCCAACACTCAACATCTGAGCCACAGTTATAGAAATATTTACTCACTGGAACTTTAAGTGAAGAGGTTTGGGGTCAGGTTTTAGGGCTTTCCCCAAATCGGTAATATTCAGTGTCTCTGACACTGTTTCCTCTTGGGGACCTGCCTGGTTTTGAGCTGCTTTTCTAACTCAGGCTGCCCCTGTCCTCTCTCAATATGGAAGATCCAGAATTATCCCAAGGAAATCTTACCATTGTCACACCATGAGATGTTTCCTTCCCAAAAATATCTTCCATAAGAATTGACCATTTGGTTTTAGATGGAGTCTCCCAATCTGAAACAAATTGGGAAAATATTAACTTGCTAGAGAAAGAAAATGGTGGGATGATGGTGACAAAAACAGAGGTGGCTTTCTTTGCAAATATTAACCCTAAAGAAGGAAAGGGAATATGAAAGGGGAGAACACACATGAGTAAAAATGACTGAAAAATCTGGTTATGTGAGATATTTGGCAATGACGAGGGTAGAAATTTAACCTGACTCACTAAGAAGCACCTCTTCAAAGAATGACATCAATAAAGACATTAAGAGTGAGATCAGGAATGTTGAGTAGGAAAGAATGGGACAAAGAACCCATTTGGACACATGTCGAATTTAAAGAAGGGACATGGAGACCAAAAGAATTGTGAGAGGATGGAGGGACAGTGAAAGAGAAAGAGCATTTTCAGATTTCCCTGGGTGACGTTTCCTCATGGATCTCTGTCATCCCAATCACTGGAGAGAGCAGATTCTCAAAAGCACTTGTGTCTGCCTAGTGCTTACCGGGACAAGGGCCTTGGTGAAGTTCCTGCTCCTCTGTCCCCAGCTCCTCTTCTTGCTCCAAGTGGGAGATGAGGCTGGGTTTGCTCACCTGACACCCTACTCACGGGGAAAGACACATGTTGAGGGAGGATCGTGCAGAGGACAACCCCTTCCATTAGTCTGGGGTCAGTGTTTTGGTCTTCAGTGCTCTGAAGATGGACAAGTCTGACTTAGGAGCAGCAAAATGATGGTGCCACATTTCTAAGGAACACAGTGAAAGGCTTTCATAAAACACAAAACCACAAATACCCACACATTTTGCCCTTCAAAAGAATGAGGATTTTTTTTTTCTTTTTGGCCGTGGCGCATGGCTTGTAGGATCTTACTTCTCTGACCAGGGGTTGAACCCGTGCCCTTGGCAGTGAAAGCTCAGAGTTCTAACCACTGGACTGCCAGGGTTGAGGACGTCTTAACTCAGAAAGCTATGCCCAAGCTCAGACACACTTGACAACCTCCAAGGGCAATGCAATGGACAGGTCTCAACAGCCAAGGTACCATCAAGGCAGGCACCAGGTCGGCTTGTTCATAACTGTGTTCTGAATCCCCACAGTTCCTGGGTCACAGCAAGTACTTACAACAAAAATATTTCATTCATGAACGAATAAATGAAGAAATGTTGCCAGCCTTACCCACTGAGGCAAGGTTGCTATAGTTCTCCAGCATCACATCTTTGTACAGTTTTCTCTGAGAAGAATCCAGCAAGGGCCACTCCTTCTCAGTGAAGTCCACGGCAACATCCTGGAAAGTCACTGATTTCTGAAACACCACACAAATTTGGGGTCGGTGAGAACCCAGCCTGTATGTGTTCAAAGATGGCTGAGGCTAAAGATTACACAGGAGAGACTCTAAACACAGGATTTTCAATACGGGCATCTGGGGTCTAAACATTTACTCTAGAAGTCACTCCTCAGATGTCTTCTCTTCCAATGAGAAATCTCATGAGATAATCTCATTGCTTCAAACGCAACTCTGACACGGGATCAAACCTACTTCCACTCCAAACCTGGCCTGAGAGCTTTGAGCTATACTATGAGAGAAACACCTGTTATATAAGTCATTTCCCCTAACATCCCCGATACCAGGACAGCCTCACCAACTTCTCCCGCTCTTCCTCTTGCACCCTGATCATGCATTGATCAGCCTGGATAAAGATCTAAAAGACTCCTAACATGTGATGTTGTGGGCATTCTAGGGAAGTGCCTCCTCCACCCTCAGGGGCCTTGAGATCTTGGTGTACCTGGGAACCAACACTGGTTGATGTATGAGGCTCCAGGCCATTGTATGCAAACAGCTCCACATCCTGGGGACAGGAATGGTCTTTTGAAGAAAGAGGAATTTCTGACTCATGGACATAGGCAGGCTCCTGGTTGGACATAGCTAGAGAAGAGAGGACCCATGAGGATTAAAGCCCATCTGACATTCGCAGATCAGGAAACAGTCTCACACTAACGATATGTGTGCAGTGCACATGGCCCAATCTCACATTCCCTCACACACTCACTCACACGCACTGTTGTGCAACAAGCCAGAGAAGCCCTGCTCTACTCAAGGACAGGATAAAGGGTGGTGGGCCTACATAGCCATAAAGATAATGATATATATTCTCAATTTATGGGTAAAGAAATAGAAGCTCTGAGATAGAGCTGTTACTTCATCCAGACTTATCAAAATAATAAATGGGATGCCGCAGGGTTACCAATGACCAGTATCCCTCCTTACACAGCAACTACAAACACTCCCTGCCTCACCCAAACTCACAAAGACCCTGAATCAGACACAGTCACCTGGGGAGCTCTCAGGACTTCACTCACTCCCACCCCCGTTCAGTTCATGTATCCTCCTCCACTTCTAACCTGGCAGCCCTCCCACTAGCTGTGCACATCCTTGCCCTCAGTGAAGGGGCAGGGGCCACTGGCCACTGAAGCTTGATTTCTGAGGGCATTCATCACCCGAAGAACTTACCACATGTGGGAGACAGACCAACAGCTGCCATCCTCCGAGAATGATAGTAAATCTGCCTGAATGAAAGCAGGGCACTGGCACCAGAAAGCTACTCTCTCGCTCTCATGGGACTCTTGGAGCAGGCATCTGTAGTAAATGAGAAAAAGACTACTAGGTGTAGCCAAAGGCTTTCTGTCTCTCCCACTAACAGGACAATTCTGACTTTTGTTTTTCAGTGTTTCCTCTTTGGAGCAGCCTATCTCAGCTTGGGCCTTAACCCTGCTTAGGTAAAACCTCCAGGCAATGTGGTGGAGGTCCCTGACCTACCTCAAGTAAGATTCAGATTCACTCTCTCAAGTAATTTGTCCCCAGTCACAATTCTGTTAAACTCTGTCACTCATTGAACATTTGGGCCCCAGACTTCTTCAACTTCAAGGCATAGTCCTCCTGGCTTAGGATGGCTCCAGCTTCCATGAGGACTGGTCCATCTGGACCATGTGTTCTGATCGCCAATGCCTTTTGGCCCCCCACTCCACACCAACATACACACCTGTGGGCCACAGCCCAGGCCTTGTCATCACCAGAATCAGATTCACTTCACAATGATTCAGAAATTTGCTCTCTAGACAAAACCTCCTACACAACATGCTTCTCACATAAACTCTACCACTTAGAGGGGATTCCAGGCCACCCAGGCTTCTACCACCTTGCTCCCTAACAGCAAATTCTTCTTCACTGCCCCACCTATTCAGCTGAGAGATCCATCATGTTCCATCACTTCTACAAATTTCTGTCCAAATTCCTTTAATCCTCTACCTAGTATACCCCCAACGAGCAGAAGACCAGTCTGGGATGATTCCAACCATCTGTTTCCTCCCTGAAGGTACTTGGAAAGACCAGTCTGCACACACCCAGTCACACTAGCAGCTTTCAAACCACAGTCACTAACCTTGAAGGAGCATCTATACTAAAGAAAAGCATAAGTGGTAATCCAATCTTCCCAAAACCATGTAAAAATCTCACCAGTTTTTCTAAACCCAAAACTGTCTTACATGACCCTTGCTTTCAGCAAATAATCTTGCATTTCATTTCACAGTAATCACAACTAAAAAAACAACTCAGCAAAGAACTGGAAAATGAAACGTAAAAAATACTTTCATTTATAACAGCATAAAACATATAAAGCATATAGGAATAAACCAAATAAAAGCTGTGAAACCGTGCTGGAAGAAATAAAAAACCTAAATAAGTGAGGAGCTATATCACTTTCATGGGCTGCAAGAGTCAATATTACTAAGGTATTCACTCTCCCCAAATTCATCTGCAGATACAACGCAGTCATCACCAAAATCTCAGCAGGTTATGTTCTAGACATTGACAAACCAAATCTGAAATGGGTACCAAAATGCAGAAGATCTAGAAGAGCCAGAACAATGTTAAGAAAGAAAAATAAACTTGGAAGATTCCTATTACTAACTTTACTACAGTAATGAAGAGCTGTTGGAATAAGTATAGACAAAAAGGTCAATGGAGGGCTTCCCTGGTGGCGCAGTGGTTGAGAGTCCGCCTGCCAATGCAGGGGACACGGGTTCGTGCCCCGGTCCGGGAGGATCCCACATGCAGCGGAGCGGCTGGGCCCCTGAGCCATGGCCACTTAGCCTGCGTGTCCAGAGCCTGAGCTCCGCAACGGGAGAGGCCACACAGTGACAGGCCCGCGTGCCGGGGGAAAAAAAAAAAAAAAAAAAAAAGTCAATGGAACAAAACAGAAATAGACCTACATGTGCATAGTCAAATGATTTTCAATAAGGGAATAAAGAAATTCATTAGGGAAAGTGGTCTTTTTAATAAATAGTGCTGAGACAGCACCCTTCTATAGTTGATAGATGGGATGCTGCCCAATTCATAAATTGCCTAAGAAAGCCAATTAGATCTTCAAATTAGGAAAAAAACAAGTGCTGCAAGAACTTAGTGGACAAAAAGGAACTTTGATCTCCATTATCACTGCATACACAAAAATTTGAATTAAAAAAAACCTTTTTGAGATAACTCAAACACCAAAAAGTAAAATCCAGAGAACACTTTAACAACATTGAGTTACACAACATTTTAGACTAGACACAAATAGAACTAAACATTAAAAAAATCAATAATTAGACTTTACCAAAATTAAAAATTTTTAGTCATCAAATGACATTATTAAGAAAATAGGGGCTTCCCTGGTGGCACAGTGGTTAAGAATCCGCCTGCCAATGCAGGGAACTTGGGTTTTAGCCCTAGTCCAGGAAGATCCCACATGCTGCGGAGCAACTAAGCCCGTGTGCCACAACTACTGAGCCTGAGCTCTACAGCCCACAAGCCACACTACTGAGCCCACATGCCACAACTACTGAAGCCTACATACGTAGAGCCCATGCTCCGCAAAAAGAGAAGCCATGACAATGAGAAGCCTGGGCAACACCGCCGCAACTAGAGAAAGCCCGCGCAGAGCAACGAAGACCCAAAACAGCCAAAAATAAATAAATAAATAAGTTTATTTTTTTAAAAAAAAGAAAGAAAGGGCTTCCCTGGTGGCGCAGTGGTTGGGAGTCCGCCTGCCGATGCAGGGGACATGGGAATTGGGGAAAAAAGATATTTGCAGTACGTACACCTGACAAAGAATTCACATTCAGACTACATAAAGAACTCTTACAAAACAATAATAATAAAAAATTAAAAAAAAACTCAACAAGGGCTACAGTTAGACACTTCACAAAATTTAATGAGTGAGGAACAATAAGCATGACAAGTTACTCAAAAGCATTAGTCATCAGATGGATGCAAATTAAAACTAATGGTATAATATTTTAACCCACCAGAGCAGCCAAAATTACAAGACTATAAACACTAAATGGTGGCAAGGATACAGCATACCCAAAACTCTCACATACTAAAGGTGGGGGTGTGAAATGGTTCAATCACTTTGGAAAACAATGAGCCAGTTTCTTAAAAAGTATACCTATCATTTGACTCAGCAATTCCACTCCTAGATATTTACCCAAGAGAAAAATTTTAAAACATGTCCACAAAGATTCATATAAAAATGGTCATAGCAATCTGATTCTTAATAGCCCCAAAGTGTAAGCAATCTAAATATCCATCAACAAAAGAATGAATAAGCAAACTGTGGTATGCAGAGTGGAATACTACTCATCAACGAAAAGAAACTACTGAGACACACAACATGGATGAACTTCTATAATGCTGACCAACAGAAGCGAGACAAAAAAAAAGCTCTATAACTCCAATTCCACAAATTATTAAGGTCGATAGTAAAATGTGTTTATTTAAGTCAACAGAAGGAAAAAAGTTGGTTGCCTCCTTGCAGGAATATGATATGGTGGTAGAATGAGAAGCAAGAGGGAACTTTCTGGGGCAACTGAAATATTTTATTATTTTTTTCAGTTAGTGGCTATACAATGTACACCATGTCAAAAATTTCATCAAACTGATCATCTGAGATATGTGCATTTTCTTGAACGTAAATTATACTCTACTTTAAAAAAGTTAAGTGGAGTCTTTCTTACTTTCATGTCTCCAGTTACACAAAAATTCCTCCCACAACTGACCTATGACTCCTATTACCAGTAAGATGTCTGCCCTCCCTCCCTTCTAAAGCCAACCTCTTCAGATCTGCCTCGGCTACACTTAGTCCTCCCTCCAGAGCAAAAGCTTATAAAGACAGTCCACACTATCTCCCTAATTCAGTGTACCTAATGTCAATTACCATCATCTCCATCTTCACAGAAAATACAATTACTCCTGTGTCCTGTGTCAGTGGAATCCAGTAAGTGCATTTCAGTCTTAGATCCTCAGCAAAATTTGGTGTCTATTTTCTTCGAGAATCATTCTCTTTCTAGGCTTCTATATAACTCTCTCCCTGGTTCTCTCTCTACTTCTCTTGATACTCTGTCAAGGTTTTTTCAGAAGGTCTCCTTCTACCATTAAAGGCTGGATTTGCTCAAGAATCATCCCTTACCCTATTGCTCTTCATACTCTGTGCTTTGCCAAGGCTTCCCTTAATTTTCACCTCTAACACTCAAGGTCCAATATGAATTCAAAATCATATTCTCACTGCCTACTAACAGCCACCAAAGAACATCTCATACAAAAGCCTGTTGAGCCTGTGTTTCTGGGCTCAACAAAGAGAATCAGTAGCCAGCCCTCTGGCCGCTCACAAGAGGGAGGTGAGGTATGGGAATATATGTATGCATATAGCCGATTCACTTTGTTATACAGCAGAAACCAACACAACATTGTAAAGCAATTATACTCCAATAAAGATGAGGGGGGAAAAAAGCTACAACTTAACTGCTCCATTCCATGGCTCTAATCACTTACAAACTAAAGAAAAATCCACACAACCTTCTTCACATTAAAAATTTATTATCTTCATATGAAAAAACTTGGCTTTCTCTGTTAGCTGACTCTCTTTCTCCTACAAAACCTGTCACAATGTATTTTTATGTTTTTACTCCCTTGTTTTTATTTCCTTGTTTTATACTGTTTCCTAAACCATATAGTAAACTAGAAGAATGCACCACTGTACTCAGGTCCTAATCCACTACCCGATATTAGATAGAAAATGAAGGCGGGTGGGGGCAGAAAAGGTCAATGAACAGAGAACAGACTGGCGGTTGCCAAGGGGGAGGGGTTGGGGGGAGGGATAGAGTGGGAGTTTGGGGTTAGCAAATGTAACCTTTTATATACAGAATGGATAAACAACAAGGTTCCACTGTATAGCACAGAGAACTATATTCAATACCCTATGATAAACCATAATGGAAAACAATGATAAAGTATATACATGTATAACTGAATCACTTTGCTGTACAGCAGTAATAAACACAAAATGATAAATTAATTATACTTCAATAATAAAATAAGTAGATGTTTTAAAACTCTTGAAAAAAAAGTCAATGAATTCTACCTCTTACACCACATGTCTCCAAATCATTTAACTTTCTCCAATTCAACACCCAGCAATAGAGTCTGGATCATATATGCTGGACCATAAAAAAGTCTCAAATTTAAAAAGACAGCAAATGTACTAGATTTGAAATTAATAACAGTAAGATATCTAGAAAATACTCAAATATTTGTAAGTTAAAGACAAATAATTTTATGTAGAGGATGAAACAAAGAAAATGTAATAAATATTTTATACTACATGAAAATACAACAAATAAAAACTTGTGAAATGAGGTTAAAATCATTCTTAGAATGAAATATATACAGTTAAATGTCTACATTAAAAAGTGGACAAGCTCAGTGAAAATCAATGAACTACACTTAAGAAAAAAAAGAAAATTAGGGTTTTCCAGGATAAACCATAAATTAGGCCAAACACAATTCTCAACCAATTTTAAGACAAATAATAGCAAAATATATTCTCCAACCACAATGGAATGAACCTAAAAAACAATGATAGAGGGAAAACTGGAAAATTTACAAATACATGGAAATGAAACAACACATTCTCACACAACCAACAGGACAAAGAAGAAATCACTGGGGAAATTAGAAAAAACTTTCAGACAAATGAAAACGGAAATGTAACACAGCAAAATTGATGGGATGCAATGAAAGCAGTGCTCAGAGGGAAATTTATAGCAGTTAATACCTACATTAAAGAAGAAAGATCTCAAACAACCTAACTTTTACACCTTAAGCCACAAGATAAGCACAAACTAAACCTAAAGGCAGCAAAAGAATTAGAACAGAGATAAATGAAATGGAGAGCAGAAAAACTAGAATCAACAAAAGTTGGTTCTTTCAAAAGATCAACAAGATAACTAAAATCAGAAGTAAAAATGGGGACATTACTACCAACCTTACAGAAATTAAAAAGACTCTAAAAGGGTGTTCCCTAGTGGCCTAGTGGTTAGGACGCCAGGCTTTCACTGCCAGGGCCGGGTTCAATCCCTGGTCATCGAACATCCTGCAAGCCGTGAGGCATGGCCAAAAAAAGAAAAAAAAAAATCCACAACATTATAGAAATAGAAAAGGTATTTTAAAAAATAAAAATAAATAGAATACCATGAACAACTGTACACCAACAAATTAGGTAATCTAGATAAAATGGACAAATTCCCAGAAACATACACTTTTCCAAAATGGACTAGAGAAGAAATAGAAAATCAACAGACCCATAACAAATAAACAGGCGCAATCAGTCATCAAATTCTCCCAACAAGGAGAAGTCCAGGACCAGATGACTTCACTGGTGAATTCTACCGAACACTTAAAAGAAGAATTAACACCAATCCTATTCAAACTTTTCCAAAAGTAGAAGAGGTAACATTTTTCTAACACAATCTTTACGGCCAGCATTACCCTGATACCAAAACCAAGACAGTACAATCTCAAACACCTCTGGACTCCTAAAGAGACCAAGGTACCTGGAGACCAAGCTACCTGTATACATGTTAAGCCTGGGGTGGTGTTTAGACTCTATGTCGCTGATAGGTTGTCTGGTTCTCAGTCAATGTCACATTGTTCTCTATGAGACTAAAAGAAGTGAACAAAGCAGGCAGCTTTTACACCTTTCAGACAAAGAAACAATACATTTGTGAAGAATTGACAAGACAAAGTTTGGGCCTGAGGTAGTAAATTGGTAAAGAAGTAACAAATTTTGTTTATACAACCTTCTCAGCCCTGAACTTCATATCTATCTCTGGAGATAAGGATGTCTCTTTGCCTTCTGGTACAGGGAAGGTGCCTTTCACACGGGAGATTTATTTCCTACTTTCAGGGTAGCAAAAAAGGGTCAGAGTGTCCTTCTCACGCCAACTGTTTCTTATGTAACTTTAATTCAAAATAATCAATATGCCAAAGTGGCATATTTTGGGGCATCTTGCCCTGACCTCCATCACTGCTAATCCATATGTCATAGTTACCCCAGTCATTTACTGTTTGGCTGAATTAATCCTTTAGCAGTTTTGTTTTGTTTTTTCATACAGGTGATTATCAAATCTCATCTGAATTTATGCTGACTTGTTATACATATTAGCAATTTCTGACATACAGCAAAGTGATTCGGTTATACATTTGCCAAGCATAGTACCTCACACATAGAAATTATTTTTAAAATATTGAATGAAGAAAAGGATATATGAATAGTAAAATCAAGTTCAAATGATAAAAGTTTAAAAAAATCACATTACTTTGGTATCTTCTGGTATCTAGGACAACGTGTCACTCATCAGTTTTTCTTTGTCAAAAATATTGGATATTCTCGAATATTTTCTTTTGCAGATGAAATTTAGAATCAGCTATACTATTTGTATAATGAATTTTCATTTTCATTAATGTTATGATATTTTAAGGTCTTCATTTTCTAAGTGTTTCTAAATAGGCACATCAATTTATTGAAATGATCTTACGTTAAAATGTTTAGAATATTTCCAATTTTTCACAAGTAGAAAGACAACACTTGGAAGAAATATTTGCAGCTAAATTTTTGCAGTTTTTTTCAAGTTTTTCCTTAGAACAAAGTTCTAGATAGTGAAATGTTTAGTCAACATTTATGACTAAACATTTAGTAAGTGTTGCCAAAATGCTCCCAAAACTGCTTTATCTGCAGTCTCTTTAGCTACACACATATTTATCATACACTAGGAAAAAAACACTTGTTTGCCAAGGTGATGAATTATGTTCTTTTCAAATTAAAAACTGAGTAGGGATGTAAAATACTGTAGAACACAATTTTATAGCTTGTTAACTGGAAAATAAGGGGCAAGCTGGTTAATTCCTTGAGCTGTAATTAAATGTTACCAAGCACCCGTCTTATCTATTTTCTAGAAATGTGAACAAACCAGATGTAATAAAACAATTAGAAAAATGTAATACTCTTGGGAACAACTTATGAAACTGGGTGAAGTAATAATAATAATAAAAGTAGTTGCATTTCTCTTTGAAAGGTTTACAAAGAGAGTGAACAGCACTGCACTGGTGGGAACCCAGGTCCCACCTCATGTTAAGCACGATCCAGTGTTGGGTTTACCTGAACCCCACAGAAAACCAATCAGGTGAGCCTTATAGCACCATGAGAGGTGCGCAAACAGGCTCAGAGAGTTTAAGTAACTGCCATAAAATTGCATAGCAGGTAGCAGGGGTGAGACCTGGGCCCTAATTTCTTTAACTGCAAAGCCTGAGCTCATTCCTCCCTTTGGAGGTGGCAGTGGGGGCATGGTTTTATTTGATAAGTACCACCTGTGTGAGAACAGTGAGGGTTATCAGAGATTCAAGAATACTACATCAGCTGATGTAGTAGATTCTCAACAAATATTAGCTCCCTTCTCTTTCCCCTTTTGCAGTGAGGAAATACACAAATGTTAACCATCTTTCATTCATTTCTAGATACCATGGAACCTGCCTCCAAATGAGATCAGGTGCTGCCACCTTCTGGGTATAAAGAGGTATTGCAAGCCTCCTGAGGTCGAACTTGGAACAAACCTTTGCCTTTCTCAAGTAGAGGATTTGGGTTCCAACATCAGATTACTGAGAGACTCGTTAAGTTAAAAAAAGAGGTTCAGAGTCACTGAAGAACAAGGTCTCCACCCTCACCTCCCACTTATTCCTCTATTCTCAATTTACAAATTTCTGCTCAAGTTTCTGTACCCCAACTTTTCTTGCCAACATCAATACCAATGCTACAAATAACAACATAAGCATGCTTACTATGTACAAAGTATCTCCTGAGTCTTTCCAGGGACTCTCATTTAATACTCGCAACTTCCCCAGGAGGTAAGCAGTATCCTGAGGAAAAAGTGGGGCATGTACTGAAGGGTTAGGTCATGTGACGAAGGTCAAACAGGGGCTAATGAACCTGATTCCAGAGCCACACATGTCCCCTCTCAAGGTGACCTCTGCATGTGAACCCCCTGACACCAAATCAGGAAACAGCTTTTTCCTGATTCTTGTCTTGCTTGATCTCAATACATGATCCTGCCCACTACCAACCTCCCCTCTCTCCCTCTTCCCGGGGAACCTCTGCTCTTGGCCACTGTGCATCATATCCCAAGGTTGTCCTCCTCCCTCTCTCCCATCTCAATGGCAATGCTCTTTTTGAGACCCCTGCTCGTGGTCCTTCCTCCTTTGCCAGGATCCCTAAGGGCCAGGGTTCTGCTGGGCCTTCCTTTCCCCCATCCCACACATGTTCACGCTCTGAAATCCCTCCTCCCTTGGGTACTGACATCCAGGTTCTGATTACACATCCATGAAGGTTGTTGTCCACCTCAGGTGACCCTACCTTGCTGCAAGCCCAGCATTCTTGCCCATGGGGGCTCCATTCAAGAATGGGCTCACGGACTTCCCTGGCGGCGCAGTGGTTAAGAATCCACCTGCCAATGCAGGGTACACAGGTTCGAGGCCTGGTCTGGGAAGATCCCACATGCCGTGAAGCAACTAAGCCCATGCACCACAACTACTGAGCCTGCGCTCTAGAGCCCACAAACCACAATTACTGAGCCCGAGCACCTAGAGCCCGCGCTCCGCAACAAGAGAAGCCACGGCAATGAGAAGCAAGCGCACCACAACAAGGAGTAGCCCCCGCTCGCTGCAACTAGAGAAAGCCTGCATGCGCAGCAACGAAGACACAACGCAGCCATAAATAAATAAATTTATTTATTTAAAAAAAAAGAATGGGGGCTTCCCTGGTGGCGCAGTGGTTGAGAATCCGCCTGCCGATGCAGGCGACACGGGTTCGTGCCCCGGTCCAGGAAGATCCCACATGCTGAGGAGCGGCTGGGCCCGTGAGCCATGGCCGCTGAGCCTGCGCGTCCGGAGCCTGTGCTCCGCAACGGGAGAGGCCACAACAGTGAGAGGCCCACGTACCGTAAAAAAATAAAAAACAAAAAAAAGAATGGGTTCACTAAACTTGTTTTCTCATCTGGAAACTGGAGGTTATAACACTGGATTATGGGACTGTATGTGCTCGATAAATGTTCACTCTAAAACACTATTACTTTCATCATAAAACAAAATGGCCGTTGGCGATTTAAACGGTAAACTGTTAATTTACAGTGGATGCCACTCTCCACTACTTGGTACTTGCCCCAGGCAGCATGAGCCAGAGAAATGGGTAGATGAGTGCCACGTGAACATTTCCCCTGCAATATCTAATAAGACCTCAAGGTAAACACCTAACACTGAGCTCCTGCCAGCCTCCCCATCTCAATGGCAACTCCATGCTTCCAGGAGCTCCAGGCAAAAAGCCTTGAAGTCATCCTGGACTCTCCTTTTTCACACTTTAGATCCAAATCACCAGCAAATCCTATGGGCTTTACCTTGAAAACTTACCCAAAATCTGGCCACTCCTCACCACCTACTCTAATACTGCCTTGGTGCAAGGCACCACCTCTCTCCTAGATCATTCCGATAGCTTCCTAAAGTATCCCTGTTTCTGTCCTTTAGTTTATACGGCAAGTAGAACTTTGCCAGTAAAATGTAGGTCACATCACTCTGTTGCTCAAAACCTGCTGGCGTCCCATCTCACTCAGCCAAAGCCCTACATTCCTGCTGCCTCATCCACAACCCCTCCTGGCTCCCGGCCCCCTGTGACCCTGCTCACACTATCCTCCTCACTGGGCCTTATGCCTGTGCTAGGCATGTTCCCGCCTTGGGATCTTTGCGCTTGCTGTTCTCTACACGGAAATGTGCTTCTCCACATTCAAGTGTACCTGCTCCCTCTCCTGCTTCGGATCTTTAGTTAACTTTAAGTGTCTCAACATGGCATTTACTGGCCACTCTAGTCAAAATGCAAACCTCTGCCCGTCTATCCCTAAACCCCACTCCTTCTTCTATTTTTCTTCAAAGCACTAACCTCCACTTAATATACCGTGTTAAGTCAGGGTAGGCTCTATTTTACTGCAAAAACAGACTTCAAATCTCAATGACTCGATGAAACGGAAGTTTATGTCTGGCTCACGTTACTTGTTCAACCTGGGCTGGTGGTGAAACTTTACCAGTTACACAGGGGCATGCCTCTTGTATCTGAGCCAACTGAAACCCGTGGTCATTCTGGCCATGGATGATTAGAAGGGTGTGCCTAGAGAACTGTGCACCTTGACACACACGCTCTGGCCCTGAAGTGCTCATAGCTCATTGCCCAGAACTAGTCACATGCCCCTGCTAGTTCCAGGGATCCTGGGAAGTGTAGGACAGCACACAGAATACCTAGTAAGCATTACTGTCTCTCCCACACATACTATGTATTTTACTTGTTTAGTTTTCTTCCCTTATGCCCAGCCAGACAATAAGCTCCAGGCAGATAGATTTTCCACTTCTTTGTTTCTTTCACTGTTGAGGTGTCTGGAACAGTTACCTCAGATCACAAACAGGATAATAGTGAGCAAAAGAATGAATGGATGACAAATAAGCTGATCTACATTTCTCTTCATGTTGAGAAGGCCCTCCCAAACCTGGGGGTCTTGGGAAGATCACAAAGGAGGGGGTCTATGGATCTTGGTGTATGTGTGGGGGGGGCTCCCCTTCAGGTCCTATGAGATGTATGTTGACCCAGCTGCTAGGACACAGCCATAAAGCTTAGCTACACCTTGGCTCCTGAACTGCCCACAATGTGGGGCAAGGTAAACAAACGGTTCAAGCCTGGATAGAGAGTGCACTCACATCAATTTCAAACCTGGGGGATATTTTCAAAGTCTCATGGCAATGCAAACTAGAGGCCAGAGCAAGGTTCTGGAGTGTTTCTCATCTGAGCAATTATACCACTTGTTGAGCTACACTCAGTGACCCTGAATACAGATGCAACAGGACTACCTCAGCATCTAAGTGACTGGAAGTGGAGCAGGGGAGTCTAGGAACAGTTATGGGATCTATTAAAGAAGTTTTGACTCCTGTTTCTACACAGTACATGAGACAAAACCACGATGATCAGACTGATATCAGCACAGATAAATGCGATGGAGAGAGAATTTTCAAAGAGGTACTGAGATTGTTTAATTTCTCTTTTAATTTCCTTTATAACACAGTGAAAACAGTTCCCTTTTTCTATTTCAATACATCTTAGCCCATTCTCATTGGGATCTGTTTTTCTCTGTGCCAGGATCAGCACTAGGGTGAGGTAAGAGAGGTTGCTGGAGTACAAAATTCAAACAGGTGCTTTCAGCATCATACAAGTGCAGGGTTAATGCCTCCGCCCACATACCTCACCCTAATCTCACCCCTGCTCCCCACAATTACAGAAGATCTGCCTCCTACATCAGTTTTTTGGTCCAAAACACATTTTACCCTTTAAAATTGTTCTACTGTGACTTCTCCTTTTGTGGCCATAACTCTTCCAATATTTGATTTAAAATCCCCACATTCAATTTTATAATACTGCCCCAAGATATTCAGAATTTGCAGATGTAAATACTAAAGATAGAATGATTCTTTTGTTACTTTTATGGAGTGATATTTCTGCCTCTGCTAGAACTGTTTCTAACAGTGTTACTCTTGTACACATAGACAAAGTAACAATAGCAGTGAGAACACTGCATGCCACTTTTCTCACTCCAGAAATGTGTTACATTTGTAAATTAATATCTCTCTGTACTTCACTATCTGTAAGCTCTCAACCAGGTGAAATGTACCGGGGTAAAAGGACAGATTAACAGGCAATCTAGATATACTGATCAAACCTTCCACTCAAAACTATTTTAAGTACAACACAAAATACAGACAGAGGGCTTCCCTGGTGGTGCAGTGGTTAAGAATCCGCCTGCCAATGCAGCGGACACGGGTTCGAGCCCCAGTCTGGGAAGATCCCACATGCCGCCGAGCAACCAAGCCTGTGCGCCACAACTACTGAGCCTGCGCTCTAGAGCCCACGAGCCACAACTACTGAGCCCACGTTCCACAACTACTGAAGCCTGTGCGCCTAGAGCCCGTGCTCCGCAACAAGAGAAGCCACCTCAGTGAGAAGCCTGCGCACCGCAACGAAGAGTAGCCTCCGCTCACCGCAACTAGAGAAAGCCCGGGTGCAGCAATGAAGGCCCAACACAGCCAAAAAATAAATTTAATTAATCAATTAATTTTTTAAAAAAGACATATCTTTCAAAATCATTCACAAGCTAGCGATAAATACTCAGAAATTTAAAAATGTGTAATTTCTAAAACGACAATTACAATTGCTGAAATAAAGGTAAAATGGCAGGGACTAGATAAACAGTTTTATCAGATTACACACAGCCCCCAAAAAATTGTTTTCTAGAGTATCACACAAAGTGTGGTCCCCCAGCCAGCTGCATAAACATCATCTAGAGAGCTTTAATAATTCTGATGCCCAGCTCATATCCAAGTCCAACTGAATGAGACTCTTTGGAGTAGACTGATGAACCTGTTTTAACAAGCACTATAGGTGACTTTTATGCAGGCTTAAATTTAAAAACCACTTCTAGAGAATAAACATGAGGGCACACAGATAAAACGATGATAAGTATAAAGAGCCATGGGGGACAGAGGGAAAAGGGCTGAACTGATTCTAAATAGAATTCCAAAGGGAGAGAGAAGGAGCACAGGCAGTTATTGCAAAATATAGTAGCTGTGGATTTCTCATTTCAAAAAGCAAATATAAAGAGACTAAGATAAAAACAGATCACAGATACAACAACACTGAACCAGAGAAACAGCAATGGCAAAAAGAATATCTTAACAGCAGCCAGGGGAAAAAGCATAGGTTACCTTTAAAGCAATGATTCCCAAACTTCAAGATGCATCTGAATCACCTGGAGGGCTTGTTAAAACACACTGAAGGGCTCCCCTGGTGGCGCAGTGGTTGAGAGTCCGCCTGCCGATGCAGGGGACACGGGTTCGTGCTCCGGTCTGGAAAGATCCCACATGCCGCAGAGCGGCTAGGCCTGTGAGCCATGGCCCCTGAGCCTGCGCGTCCGGAGCCTGTGCTCCGCAACAGGAGAGGCCACAACAGTGAGAGGCCCATGTACCGCAAAAACAAACAAAC
This sequence comes from Neophocaena asiaeorientalis asiaeorientalis, assembly GCF_003031525.2. Classification (NCBI taxonomy): domain Eukaryota; kingdom Metazoa; phylum Chordata; class Mammalia; order Artiodactyla; family Phocoenidae; genus Neophocaena; species Neophocaena asiaeorientalis. The sequence goes on from NW_020175432.1 coordinate 3,943,808, forward strand.
AAAAAAAAACACTGAAAACATATTTTATAAAAACAAACCAAAAAACTCACATTGCTAGGCCGCATCCCCAGTTTCTGATTCATCAGAAACTGGGGATGCAAGAATATGCATTTCTAATAAGTTCCCAGGTGATACTGATGTTGTACGTCTGAAGAGTACACTTTAAGAATCACTGCTTTAAAGAAATAAACATTAGCCTGACACCTGACTCCTCGCCAGCAACAATGGAAGCCAGAAGATAATGGAACATCTTCATGGCTCTGGAATAAAATATACAGTCCTTTAGCAACCAAAATGCCTACTAAGATGGCAAAATAATGGTATATTTGGGCTTGCCATTCAGAGAAAAGAGAAATTCTAAAATACGTTATTTTAGAGAGAAAGAAAAAATCAAGGAACCAAAGTAAAGAGTGTTAAGAACTTATATCAAAGAGTCCAAGAATCAAAGTTAGCATACAAAATGGAAAATGTGTGAGAAAAATGACTGTATACAATGATAATCTCTTCTGAGGTTTAAAAATAGATAGAATTAAAATGCATGATCACAAAACCATGTAAATCAGGAGAGTGATAACATATCAAAAATCTAGGGACTTCCCTGGTGGCACAGTGGTTAAGAATATGCCTGCCAATTCAGGGGACATGGGTTCAAGCCCTGGCCCGGGAAGATCTCACATACTGCAGAGCAACTAAGCCCGTGTGCCACAACTACAGAGCCTGTGCTCTAGAGCCCGTGAGCCACAACTACTGAGCCCACGTGCCACAACTAATGAAACGTGCACCTAGAGCCCGTGCTCTGCAACGAGAAGCCACTGCAATGAGAAGCCCACGCACTGCAACGAAGACTGAACGCAGCCATGAATTAATTAATTAATTAAAAAAATCTAAAGTTCATGAATGAGCATGAATAAGAATACTCCAAAACAACCACTAAAATAATAGACATAAATAAATTCAATATGCATATAAACATGTAGATAAATTCAAAATATGCAGAGAAAAATGTGGAATGAAAAAAGTACTCAAATCAAAGGAAGCTAGAGGGAAGAAAAGAGGATGTTAAGGGACAAAATGCTTCAACTAAAATATGTATATTCTCAAAATGGAGTAAGAACAATCCAGTTATATGTTGTTTACAAGAGAAAGGATATAGCAAGAATGGAAATTTTAAAAAGATATACAAGGCAAATACTTTTTTTAAAAAACCTGGTTTAAATATATTAATATCAGAATAAATTAAGGCAAAAAGGCTAATAGAGAAAACTGAGGAATTACAAAAAGAAGAGGTACAATCCAAGAAAAAGCTATATATATTTCATAATATAGCCTCAAAAATATATCCGTGGTAGGACTTCCCTGGTGGTGCAGTGGTTAAGAATCCGCCTGCCAATGCAGGAGACACGGGTTCAAGCCCTGGTCTGGGAAGATCCCACGTGCCGCGGAGCAACTAAGCCTGTGCGCCACAACTACTGAGCCTGCACTCTAGATCCCGCGAGCCACAGCTACTGAAGCCTGCACGCCTAGGGCCCATGCTCCTCAACAAGAGAAACCACCTCAATGAGAAGCCCGCGGACCACAACAAAGAGTAGCCCCCCCCCACCCCCGCTCACTGCAACTAGAGAAAGCCCGCGTGCAGCAAGGAAGACCCAATGCAGCCAAAGTTAAATAAATAAATTTATTTTTAAAAATATATATATATATCAGGGGTGGGGGGCAGAACTCTAAGGAGATGGACAAAGCCACTACCAGAGCTCTCAATAATATGTTCAAGCAGATAATTCAATAACTATATGCAGATTGCACAAGATGAAACAGTATTTCCTAACTATAAACTCCAACCACACATGGGACACAATGTGTGTCTCAGAAAATGTCATCTATCTCTGACTTATAGTGCAAGCAAGTTAGCAAACAAAACCAAAAGATAACCCGAAAAAGTCACAGAAATGGAAATTAAAAGAAAAAGGCCTAAATAATTCACATGCCAAAGAAGTCATAATATTTGATAATATTTAGAACTGAAGTATAATAAAATACTACCACTGTAATCCTTTCGGATGTGCAGGTTCCAATGTAAGAAACTGTAAAGAAACATGCCAAAAAGGTAAAAGGAAGACAATTATAAAGAACAGAAAGTTATGAAATAGAAAACATATACATTATAAAGTGGTTCTTCACGAAAAACAAAATTGACAGAATTCTGGCAGGATGTATTTTTTAAAAAAAAAGACTATATAAATACAAGAATGAAAACCTAGAAAACACTACACTTGCAGCAGCATTAAAAATATAATAAAAGCACATTATTAACAACTTTGACTATACAGGTTAGCCTTAGATGGAATGAATAAATTCCTAAAGAAATTTTACTTACCATAATGAAATAGAGAACTTGGATGCCCTATGACTCTTATAGAACTGAAACAAAAGCTTTAAAATTTTCCGCAAAGAAAATTCAGACCCCAATGGTTTTTCCTGGTAAAACTCCCTTTTAAGGAACAAGTTATTCTACTCTTAGGCAAAATATTCCAGAGTTTAGAAAAAAAAAGGGAACACTCCCACCCCACTTTATGAGGCTGGAATAAACCTGAAACAGAAAAGGAAAATTACAAGCCAATTTCACTCAAACATAGATGCAAATCATAAAAAGATAAAAAAAAAAAAAAAAAAAAAAAAAAAA
>NW_020175432.1:3946583-3998471 GCF_003031525.2 Neophocaena asiaeorientalis asiaeorientalis
AAAAAAAAAAAAAAAAAAAAAAAAAAAACTAGCAACCAGAAACCAAAAATGATAAAATAGTACATATCCTTTCCAATTTAGTTATTTTACCAAAGCAAATTTAATGTAACATTAGAAAATCAATTGGTTTAATTCACCACATTATCAGGTAAATGAGAAAGTCTTAGTTTTCACTTATTCATTCAAAGCACAAACAGAACTAGAACCTATCACAGACCTATCAGTTTTCAAAAGGTGATTGAAATTCATCAACATATCAAAGAAGTTGCTGGGGGGGAAAATCACTTGTTAAAAGCTTACAGCTGTCCATGACAAAAACTCTTAAATTAGGAAATAGGAGACTTCTTTTACCTAATAAACGCTTTCAAAAAAAAAAAAAAAAGCCTCCAGCAAACTTTCAAGTTAACTTCCCTTAAAGTCAGAAAGAAAACAGGACTGCTTCAAGATTGCTATCCAACTCCATTCAATGCTACTCAAAGTCCTCAGCCTGTCTACCAAAGAAAGTAAATGATAAAAAATGTGTGTGATGCAAAAGGAAAGTATACACTTTCCTAGAAATAAATCTAACAACAACAACAACAAACCCTTAAATCGTTTTTGCTGATCCTCATAAACCTTTATTGAAAGGCATTATACAAGATATAACTGGGACTTCCCTGGTGGCACAGTGGTCGAGAATCTGCCTGTCAATGCAGGGGACACAGGTTCGAGCCCTGGTCTGGAAAGATCCCACATGCCGTGGAGCAACTAAGACCGTGAGCCACAACTACTGAGCCCGCGTGCCACAACTACTGAAGCCCGCTGGCCTAGAGCCCGAGCTCCGCAACAAGAGAAGCCACCACAGTGAGAAGCTCGTGCACCACAATGAAGAGTAGCCCCCACTCACAGCAACTAGAGAAAGCCCGCACGCAGCAACAAAGACCCAGGGCAGCCAAAAATAAATTTATTTAAAAAAAGATATAACTAATTAATTGTAAAATTCAATGGCATAATGATGCCAATATTCTCAAAATCCATATATATATTCAACACAACTTGAAAACAAAACCCCGGTATGTGGAACTTCGTAAACTGACTAAAATTTGAGTCACAAAATACCTGAAAAAGAATGGGTAGGTAGGTGCATGTAATCTTCTACAAGATATTTGGAAATATCTGAATTAAAATGGGTACTTCCATCAATATGGAAAGAGGGTGTCTCTGAAAATACTTTAGTGTAAGTCCACCTACAAGTAACTACCAAAATTAGTAAATACATTTTTGAGAAAACATATAAGCAGTAAAATCCAGGAAGAAAATCATGGGGAAAGAGAAAGACGCATTTTAGGAGAATACAGGTTTCCGAAGTTTCAAATACTTATTTTTCTTGGCCTGGTTTGCAGATTCACTTTATTTTTCTTTTAATTTTCTGTGTTTTCATATTTTTGTGGGACATATATGTCCTATATTCTGACAAAAGAATTATTTGAAGGGAAAAAATAAACAGGAAGTACCAAATAAGATGGTAAAGATCAACGCAAAATATTAGTAATCACAATAAATATTAATGGACTAATTCTCAAATTAAACAACAATGTTGAAGTGCATTTTAAAATCTAGTTATAGGCTATTTACACGAGAGTCAACTAAAGTAAATAAAGATTAATAACTGAAAAGTTTAAGTGTAAAAACTATTCAAGATAAATGGTAACAGAAAGAAAACCAGGTGTGCTCCTATTAATGTTAGACAAAGCTGACCACAAAGCAAAAAGTAGGTAGTTTATCCTTGCGGCCTCCAATTCCTGACACACACACACACACACACACCTCCCCTCGCCAAAAAAATAATGTCCTGAATTCACTTCGGCCGGGCTTTTCTGTCCCCATCCCAAGATGTCAGTTTTTTTGGACCAGATCACCAGTGCCTCCCCCTTATCGCTAAATACGTGGTCCTAAACTTCATCACTAGCGTTTCATACCGCTTATCACAGGATCTAAAACACACTCTTCCTGGCTGCCTGGCTTCCCGGTCCCAGGTCCCTGTCCCCCGACACCCCTCCCTGCCTTATGGGCCTCTCTTGTCCTCAGGAAAGCGGGGAGTAAAGGGTTAAGTGAGGAAAGCGGGTCTTACATCACGGAGGGTAGAATCACGGGGAGCAGAGGTCACGGAAGCTGCTGCCGAAGGGACGAGAAACTCATTGAAAGGTACGGTCTGCCGCTGGGACCAACAGCTCGGAAGCGGCCGCGGTGGACCGTTCCTCTGCCCATGTGTACAGCAGCAATCGCCTCCGGAGAGTAATGGCTTCCGCTTCACTTCCGCCTTCTAAGTGTCGCGGGACTTCATAACCGGCCTCTAACCAGGAAGCACAGACGGAAAGGGTTCTGGGAAATGTAGTTCTGGAGTTTAGACGGGCATGGCGGGGGTACCTCGGTGGAAACTGCGGATGGCGCTAATTTCCCCCCAACTTCTAATTGTTCAAGTGCCTCGGGACTCAGTTCTCAGGCCTCTTTTCGTCTTATAATCCCTGTGGTAGCACTGAATCTTACCTCTTTAAGTTCTGTGTATACACTCAAGAGTCAAAATTCCATCCACAGTCCCACACCTGTACCCTGAATGCCAGACAGAATGCGATATTCTCTCTCCACTTGGGTTTTTTAGAGACACATTTAAAGTCCACAAATCAAACTCCTGACTCCACCTTATCAACTTCAAATAATAGCAACCCCATCTTTCCACATGTCCATTGTAAACCTTGGCAACATCATGGACCCTTCTTTGTCCCATTGATCCAACAGGCAACGCTCAGCTCTACCTTGACCATCAATCCAGAATCTGATTGCTTTGCCAGAAATGTTTTTCTTGTTTCTGAGTCATGAAAGGTCACAGCAGGACTTGAAACTGGCCCTCCTGGGCAAAAAACCCTTTCTGGGTCCCCCATTTCTTATTTGTAGGATGAAGGCTTCAGCCTCCTAGACTTTCCCTGAGTTACAAATGGCAGATTCAAACAGCTGCTAATCACGGAAACGGAATGCAGAAACAATGGAGGAATAGTCAAGAAACTATAGTGCAGCGATTAAAGCAAGATCCTGGTCCTCCTCAAGGGATATACATAACAATATCTTTGAGTTCTTCTGAACGAACTAAGGTCCCCAATAAGGCCCCCACCCAAGTGAACGATGGTAACTTCTGGCTGAGCACAAGATTCCTGTAACACCGCCCTGTTACCTCACCACCAACCAATCAGAAGAAAGTCACAAACCCTGCAGCCCTCACCCCCAAATTTTGCCTATAAAAACTTCTCCCAGGAAACCACCAGAGAGTTCAGAGTTTTCAAGCATAAACCACCCATTCTCCTTGCTTGGCCCTGCAATAAACCTGCCTCTGCTCCAAACTCCAATGTTTTGGTTTGTTTGGTCTCACTGTGCTTTAGGCACAAGAACTGGTGTTCGGCAACAATAGCCTTTCAGTAGCTCTGAAGGGACTGCTTCAAAGAGGTAGGGGGAGAAGCCAGTATATATATGATTTTTGGCTAGGGAATACATGCAGTTAAGCAAATATCTCGGTAAAAGATTATTACTACTCACAAGGAACAGATATCTCAGTTAATGATTTTAGTGCTTTTCTATGTATGGGAAGATCCAAGAATCTGGGTTCATTAAATTTCTTCTTGAAATATACTATCTAAAGGGCCTGTTTTCAGGCTTCCCTGGTGGCGCAGTGGTTAAGAATCTGCCTGCCAATGCAGGGGACACGGGTTCGAGCCCTGGTCCAGGAAGATTCCACATGTCGCGGAGCAACTAAGCCCGTGCACCACAACTACTGAGTCTGTGCTCTAGAGCCCGCGAGCCACAACTACTGAAGCCTGTGTGCCTAGAGCCCGTGCTCTGCAACAAGAGAAGCCACCGCAATGAGAAGCCTGCGCACCACAACAGAGAGTAGCCCCCGCTTGCTGCAACTAGAGAAAGCCTGCGCGCAGCAACAAAGACCCAACGCAGCCAAAAATAAATAAATAAATAAATTTAAATAAATAAAATAAAGGGCCTGTTTTCCTAAAGCACAGAGTGCCTCATCTTGTTTTTCATCCTGAATTCCTCTCAGGAGGCACTACTGTCCATCAGCAACTGCAGTGGCTAATGACTTAATCCTTGTAGCACTTGGATGGAGAGAAACATTCTTTGTTTTACGACAAACATACAGAAAGTCCACAAATAAATTTTTAAAGAGAACATACCTATGCGCAAATTATTAAAAATGTCCACAAAATGCACACGCCTATGCACATACTACCCAGGTTTTTCAAAAAGAAAATTACCAATAACACAGAAGCTCCCTTCATGGCCCTCCTGGTCAGTACAATTCCTCATCCTCTAAGGGAAACCCTATTATTGAGGCAGGAGATAGATGGCCTCCAGGCTGAGCAGCTGGAGCTTGTCCCCTGTGGACAGATACTCCAAGACAAAGAAAATAGCAGGGTCAGAGAGGAGCAGAGCCCTGCCCAGATAAAAGATAAAGAAACCATATATTTCTCATTCTCCAGGTCAAGGAGACCTTCCCAACTACACATGCACAGAAAGGCTCCTTGGGGGTCAAAAAGGGAGGGGGCGCCACCTCATAGTAGGTGATATCAACCTACCCATAGGCCTCTTTGCTAGAATCCATCTTGGCTAAGAGATGCACATGCACACAGCGGAGGACCCTGAGATAAACCAAATATGGACTCAGAACCAGGCTAAGCCAGGTGACTTGCCAAAGGAAACCTGGGAAAGATGCCCTATAAAAGTGATTCAAACTACCAGCAGGATGTGACTCTCTCTCTGAGTTCGCATGTGAGTCTATTCACACATACTCTTTTTCCTTCTAATAAACACTTTACTTGTTGCACTACTTTCCATCTCTTAGTGGAAATTCTACAAAGCCGACAGGCCAGGGCCTTGTCACTGTCCCTCATGGTCTAGCAGTTAGGATTCAGGGCTCTCACTGCCACAACCTGACTTCAATCTCTTGCCAGGGAACCAAAATCCTGCTTCAAGCCACTGCAAGCCAAGGCCACTGAGACCATTTTAACTTATTATAATATCTGTGGCCAAAAAATAAAATAAAATAAAATTTTAAATAAAAGGGAATTCCCTGGCCGTCCAGTGGTTAGGACTCTGCACTTCCAATGCAGGAGGCATGGGTTTGATCCCTGGTTGTGGAACTAAGATCCTGCATGCCGCGTGGCACAGCCAAAAAAATTTTAAAAACAGTAATATCTGACATGATTCAGGACACAACTACCCTAAAATATGGCACCTTAGCATATTGAATATTTTAAGCTGAGGGAATCAGAGAAATGACTCAGGGAGGATTCTTTGACCTTCCCCTGAAGCAGGTCATAAGACCCTCCTGTGATAGCTGTCCTTCCTACACAAGAGGAAAGGAGTGTCCTTATCTCTGAAGATGGAGGAACACATAAAGGAATCCAACTGGACAAGATTGCTAAATTTCCTTCAGTTTACTACCCTTAGCTCATATCCTTTTGTTCAATCACATTTTTCTATGGCTTTCCAGTCTGCATCAAACCTAGCATAAAAAAGTGCTCAGATTTAACCACTTTTTTGTGTGTTGTCATTTCCTTATGAAGGTTTTAGGGTCATGTAAAACAGATTTGTATGCTTTTCTCTCGTTACTTTTGCTACAGAGCCCCAGCCAAGAACCTATAAATGTAGAAGAAAAGTTTTGGGATTTTTCCTCTCTTACACATCATAGAAGGGTTTTGCCTGTTTCTTGAACTTTATGTAAGTAGAATCAAGCCTCTCTCCTTTGGGATTGGTGCAAGAGTAGAAAACTTGGGACTTCCCTGGTGGCACAGTGGTTAAGAATCTGCCTGCCAATGCGGGGGACACGGGTTCGAGCCCTGGTCCAGGAAGATCCCGCATGCCACGGAGCAACTAAGCCCGTGAGCCACAACTGCTGAAGCCCACATGCCTGGAGCCCATGCACCACAACAAGAGAAACCACTGCAATGAGAGGCCCGAGCACCACAACGAAGAGTAGCCCCTGCTCGCCGCAACTAGAGAAAGCCCGCGCACAGCAACAAAGACCCAACGCAGCCAAAAATAAGTAAATAAATTTATTTAAAAAAAAAAAAAAAGAGTAGAAAACTGACCAGTGCAAGAGGACAGAACCACACACACAGGACCGCCTAGTATGACAGCAATGACTACAGTGGGACAAGGACAGTCTTTCCAATAAAGCTGGGTCCATTGGATATTCACATGGAAAAAAATGAAAATTGATCCCCATGATTCCAAAATGATGGCAGAACTAAATGTGAAAGGTAAAACAAAAATTATAGAGAAAAACATGATTGGGGCTTCCCTGGTGGCGCAGTGGTTGAGAGTCCGCCTGCCGATGCAGGGGACACGGGTTCGTGCCCCGGTCTGGGAAGATCCCACATGCCGCGGAGCGGCTGGGCCCGTGAGCCATGGCCGCTGAGCCTGCGCGTCCGGAGCCTGTGCTCCGCAACGGGAGAGGCCACAACAGTGAGAGGCCCGCGTACCACAAAAAAAAAAAAAAAACCAAACCAAAAAATCCATGATTTTATGGCTTGGAGTAGGCAGAAACTTCTTAAATAGGAGACAAAAGGGGGGAAAAATTTGAGAAGCTGGAATACATTAAAATTAAGAACTGCTTGGGAATTCCCTGGCGGTCCAGTGGTTAGCACTCAGTGCTTTCACTGTGGCCCCAGGTTCAGTCCCTGGTTGGGGAACTAAGATCCTGCAAGCCACATAGTGTGACCAAATTAAGAACTGCTCATCAAAAAACACCACTGATGGTGAAAAAGTAACCCACAAAGCAGAAGAAAAACATATACATCTATATGTATATGTGTATATATCTACTATATATAAGATAGACATATATAAGATAGATAGATAACCAACAAGGACCTACTGTATAGCACAGGGAAATCCACTCAATATTCTGTGATAACCTGTATGAGAAAAGAATCTGAAAAGGAATAAATATACATATACATGTATATGTATAACTGAACTACTTTACTGTATACCTGAAACTAACACACATTGTAAATCAACTATACTCCAATAAAATTTTTAAAAATAATAATAATTCATGTGCAGAATATGTGAAGAAATTTTCCCACTCAATAAGAAATAGACAACTCAATTTAAAAATAGGCCAAAAATAAATCTGGTCATATCACAAAACAAGATATTCAAATGGCCAATAAATATATGAAAAAGTGCTCAACTTTATTAAGGAAAGGCTAATTAATTTAAACCACAATGAGATACCACTACTTAACTAACAGAATGGCTATGAAAAAGGCCAAGGTTCAATCCTTGGTCAGGGAACTAAGATCCCACAAGCTTCATGGCACAGCCAAAAAAAAAAAAAAATTGGGAAATTAAGTGCTGTGACACCTACTTCACTGCTGTGACAATAATGATTATAAAGTTTGTAGAGTTCCCTGCTTCTTAAGGATATCCCTTGAGAGAGGCACAGGCAAAGAGAGAAATGAAAATCTGTGAATATACAGTTGAGACCACACATGGAAAGTTATCTCCAATGAAAGAAGAACTGCTTGAAACTTCTGAGTAGAGTAGCAGAATTCAACAAAAATGTTTTATAAACTGTAACATTAGAAATTGAAGGGAGTTCCCTGGTTGCCTAGTGGTTAGGATTCATGGCTTTCTCTGCTGTGGCCCGGGTTCAATCCCTGGTCAGGGAACTGAGATCCCACAAGCCACATGGCAAGGCCAAAAAAACCCAAAAAAACATTGAAGCCTTGGTTGCCTTCTGAGATAGCCCACACTGTCTCTGGAGTGTGCATCTCTCTCAATAAGTCTACTTCTTACCTATCACTTTGCCTCTTGCTGAATTCTTTCTGCACTGAGAAAAAAATAAAAAAGAAAAAGAAATCGAAGCCTCTAAAAATTGTCAATGGAGCATTTATTTATTTTATAAATTCCTACTAACTGTATATAAAAGGGTCTGAACTATGCTCTGTGGTGCTACAGCTTCCTCATCCCCACCCCCCCAGTCTGTGACTGTAGAAATTCTCTCCTTTTTCTCTAGAAATATAGCTCTATCTCCAGGGCCCACAATCCCCATATCTCCTCCCTCTTGCATCTCCCTGCCACCCTCCCTATCCCACCCCTTCAAATACTACTTTAAATAAATTGATACTAGTGACACAGTTAAAGTTTAGGACTACATTCCCCAGCCAGCTCTGTTTATCTAAAACTCTGGTGTGCCAGGTTGGATTTCTGTTAGTCTTTCTAAAATAACTAGCTTCAGGAAAATAAAGTTTTCTTATGGTTTTCACGTGTTTGGCACTTTACTGACAAGAATTATTCTTTAAAATTTTTTTTTAATTTATTATTAAAGTGTAGTTGATTTACAATGTTGTGTTAGTTTCATGTGTACAGCAAAGCGATTCAGTTATACATACATATATGTTTTTTCAAATTATTTTCCTTTATAGGTTATTACAAAATATTAGGTATAGTTCCCAGTGCTGTACAGTAGGTCCTTGATGGTTATCTATTTTATACATAGTAATGTGTATATGTTAATCCCAAACTCCTAATTTATCCCCCCACCTTTCCCCTTTGGTAACCATAAGTTTGTTTTCTATGTCTGTGGGTCTATTTCTGTTTTGTATACAGGTTCATTTGTACCTTTTTTTTTTTTTAAGATTCCACATATAAGCAATAATAAGCAATATCTTATATTTGTCTTTCTCTGTCTGGCTTACTTCACTTAGTATAATATGCTCTAGGTCCATCCATGTTGCTGCAAATGGATAAGAATGATTCTTTTTTTTTTTTTTTTTTTTTTTAAGAATGATTCTTTTAAATGAATTATCAATGCCATAGTTTTTCTACATGGGATCAGCAGTTAGAATGATGCTGGTAGTGGGCTGAGGCAACAAGAACCTCTTCGTTTCCGGCTTTTTTTTTTTTTTTTTTTTTCCCTTTAAAAATTTTTTTTTTTTTTTTTTTTTTTTCACCTTTGTACCTCTTAAAGAGTGCAGAGTTATCCGAAAGTCCCCTGGTCAATACCGGGAGGGTGAGCTTTTCATTAGTGCTCTGCTGAGGTTCCCAAATCTTTTCTTTTCTTTTGCTTTCCTTTTTCCAACTTTATTGAGCTATAATTGACAAATAACATTGTGTAAGTTTCAGGTGTACAATGTGTTGCTTTGATACATTTGTAAATTGCAAACCGGTTACCACCAGAGTGTTAGCTACCACCTCCATCCCATCACATAGTGGCCATTTCTTTTTTTGCTGTGAGAACATATGAGATCTACTCTCTTAGCAACATCCGAGTATAGGATACAGCATTATTAGCTATAATCACCTGTGCTCCACCTCGGATCCCCAACCTTGTTAATCCTATAACTGGACGTTTGTGCCCTTTTCCAATCAAGTTCACTCATTCTTCCACCTCATTTTTTTTTTTTTTGTTACTTTTTGTCAAAGACAAACAATAAAAAGTGAGCTAGTAGGGAGATTGGTTTTATTCAGGCTAACGCAATAAGGAAAACACCCCCAATCCAAACATCAGAGTGTCTCTGCAGAATGGTTTTGCCTTAGACTTTCATAGGGAGGAATAAGCAAATTATAGGTGGAGGGATTTTACACTTGGGATTGTTATTGTAACCAGGGGACTCTGTTAGTTGAGCAAGAAATGCTTAATCTCTATGTCTAGCTAGTTTGTCAGGGAGGGGGACAAACAGTTCCCCTACTCATTTATGAGACAAAAGAATGGGAATTGGAGAGTGTGTGTCTGGCCCTGTCATAGGAAACAAGGAGGTCACTAAAGAGTCCTATCCTCCTCCTATGGGGAAGAGAGGTTCTTTGCAGTACTGGTTTCTAGAACACAAAATGGCGGGAGGTGGGGGGATTAACTGTCTGGGTTTTCCAGCAGCACAGGTAAAGCTCAATATTGTCGCTCGCCTTTATGTATTAATAATTGAACCATGCATATAAATGCCTACTTTACGCTAAGAGAACTTACCTGTCTTCAGTTAAACTATTTTTCCCCCCTAGCGATGGTTCACAATGGGAAATGATTTGGCAATGCTTGGAGATTGGTGTTGGGTAGCACAACTTGGTTTGGGTGGGGTGCTACTGGCATCTAGTGGTGGAAGCAGGGGATGCAGCTAAACACCTCAAAGTGCACAGGATGGCCTCCCCAAACAGACTTATTTGGCTCCAAAGGAGAATAGTGCTGAGGTTGGAGGCGGGGTGGGAGGGTTGGGGGGATTTAGGGGAGTACTGGTAAAATTGCTCAATACTTCCCTTTGGGAACCAGGGCTTTAGCGGCTGGGCAAAAACGTCTGAAAAACTAAATTCCTCCTGAGATGCAGAAAACAAGCAGACTCAAAGGATTTTCAAATGCATCTTGAATTTCCCTTGGAGTTGTTGATCATTATTCATCTGTCTGTTACATTTTATTTGAAACACTGCAGCTCAACTTGTATAATTTTTATATGAAGTTTGTAAAACTTTACTTATAAAAATTCATGGAAGAGTCTCAGATTTTAGCTAAGAACAAGGATAGGGTAGGGAGCAAACTTTTCTTTTCTTTTCTTTTCTTTTTTTTGGCTGTGTCACACGGGCTTGCAGGATCTTAGTTCCCCAACCAAGGATCAAACCAGAGCCCTTGGCAGTGAAAGCGAGGACTCTTAACCACTGGAGTGCCAGGGAATTCCCTATAGATGCATTCTGGCTCACCAACCTGGAAGCTCTCTGAACTCTGTCATTTTAGGTTTTCATGTTGGTTTCATTACATAGACAAGGTGGATTAAATCATTGGTCATTGGTGATTGGTTCAGCCTTCAATACCTCCACAGGTGGGGGTTTGAGGCTGAAAAGTTCCAACCCTCTAATCAAAGTTCAGTCTTTCTGGCAACAAGCCCTGAAGCTCTCTAGAAGCCGCTTAGCCAAGAGTTATCTCATTAACATGCCAAAGACACTCTTTTCACTCAGGAGGTTCCAAGGGTTTTAGGAGTCTGTGTCAGAAACTGGGAACAAAGACCAAATATTTTTTATTACATCATAGGGACAAAAACCAGCCCTCCATTCATACAAGCATCCCCCCCACCCCACTCTCAGAAAGTACACAGAACTCACCTCAGAAAATAGGTACTTCTGGGGAATTCCCTGGGGGTCCAGTGGTTAGGACTCCATGCTTCCACCGTAGGGGTCACGGGTTCAATCATGTTCAGGGAACTAAGATTCCAAGTACTGGCAGGCGCAGGCAAAAAAAAAAACAAAAAAGGTACTTCTGCTTTAGAAGACTGTATCCTCCATAAGTCTGATTTAGCTGGTACAGAAATTTAGCTTCAAACCTAAGATAGTATTGATTTAATAATCTGTATACAGGACTTCTGCTGCTGGTAATTGAAGGCTGGGAAATTTAGACCAACTCTCCAACTGAAGACAATGAAAAGTATGCATGTAGTGTACATTAAAAAAAAAATCTAAAAAGCAACAAAGATCTAAATACTAGTAAGAAATCACTGCAGTGGAATCTCAAAAAGCTGAACCCATTAAAATAGAGAATAGAATGTGCTTGCCAGGCGCTCTGGGAGGAGGGGGTGGGAATTGGGAGATGTTGGTTAAAAGGTGCAAACTTCCAGTTATAAGATGAATAAGTTCTGGGGATCTAATGCACAGCATGGTGACTCTAGTTAACAATGCTGTATTGTATACTTGAAAGTTGCTAAGAAAATCAATCAAGTGTTCTTACTACAAAAAACAAATGGTAATTATGTGATAGAGGGGGTAGCTAACACTATGGTGGCAAGCATTTTTCAAAGTATAAGCATTTTACAAATCAGTACATTGTACACCTTAAACTCATACAGAAAAGAAATCACTGCATGGAGACTAGGAGAGGACAGGGTTCCAGAGAGGTGAGGCAGACACTGGGGCTGGTTTTACCCTTGAGGTGGTCTACAAGAGGCAGCTAAGGGACCAAGTGAGCTTTAGGTCTCTACAAGACCAGGGATAAAGAGTGAGAGTAAAGGGTCTCCCCTCCTTGGGCTGGCTTCCCAAAGGAATGTCTCTAGGTAATAGAGGGGAACTGGAAGCAAACCAGTATGGACTGCAGCCAGGTTTCCCATCACCTGGTAGATGCCAGAAAAAGGTTGTGTAACTACAGTGCATTACTATCAGACAAAGTAGATTTTAATGCAAAAACATTTGTTACACCCAGAGATAACAAAGGTAACTTCATAAAGATAGAAGATTGGATCCACCATGAAAACATAATAATTCTGAATTTGTATTCAATAGTCTATTGATTTTTTATACATATATAACTTTATTTATTTTATTTTTGGCTGCGTTGGGTCTTCGTTGCTGCACATGGGCTTTCTCTAGTTGAGGTGAGCGGGGGATACCCTTCGTTGTGGTACGCGGGCTTCTTGTTGCAGTGGTTTCTCTTGTTGCGGCAGAGCACAGGCTCTAGGTGTGCAGGCTTCCGTAGTTGTGGCTCGCGGGCTTCCCTGTTCCACGGCACGTGGGATCTTCCCAGACCAGGGCTCGAACCCGTGTCCCCAGCGTTGGCAGGTGGATTCTTAACCACTGCACCACCAGGGAAGCCCCTCAATAGTCTATTGATTGAACTGCAAGCAGAGATAGTCAAATTCTATATCACACTGTGTGATTTTAGCATATATCACTCCATAATTGATACAACAAGGAGACAAAAAAAAAAATCAGTAGGGCTTCCCTGGTGGCACAGTGGTCGAGAGTCCGCCTGCCGATGCAGGGGACATGGGTTCGTGCCCCGGTCCGGGAAGAGCCCACATGCCGCGGGGCGGCTGGGCCCGTGAGCCATGGCCGCTGAGCCTGCGCGTCCGGAGCCTGTGCTCTGCAACGGGAGAGGCCACAACAGCGAGAGGCCCGCGTACCGCAAAAAAAAAAAAAAATCAGTAAAAATAAGATTTCAACGTGATTAACCAACTTGACCTATTGGGCCTATATAGAAAATGCACTCAATCGTTGTCCACATTGATCTTTCAGCGTCAACAGGTCACCTACTAAGTTTAACCACAAGTGCATGAGAGCAAATCTCAATAAATTTCAAAGAATTAAAATTATATACAGAGTGTGTTCTTTAGCCACAACGCAATGATACTAAAAACCAATGACAAAAGAAGGAAAAGAGGTCCTCCATATAATTGGATACTAAAAAATGCACTTCTATATAACTCATGGATTAAATAAAAACTCTCAATTGACTTTATTCAAATCAATTTCTCTGCATAGATTGCAGCAGAAATGAGGAAAATCAGGATGACTCAGAAGGGAGAAACGAAACGAGAACTGGTTTATCTAAGCATAATGTGAAAGCAAATGAGTGTTCACTACAAGTTTACAAACACATGGTCTGCACATCTGATGATAATTTTTTCCTCCAGCTTTATTGAGATTAATTGACTTTGGTTAACACCTGATAATTACACATTTGATTTTACTGTACACATATATATTGCCATATATGAGATATATTCCCTATATCACTATTAAATATGTAATATTTTGCTTATTTTATAGATGTCAACTGAACTCAGAGAGTTAAGGTAGCTGATAAGTGACAGGTAGTAAAACACAGGATAGAAGGATTTTTTTTTTTTTTTTTTTTTGCTGCTGCTGCTGCTGCATTGCAGCCTGCAGGATCTTAGTTCCCCGACCAGGGATCGAACCTGTGTTCCCTGCAGTGGAAGCTCAGAGTCCTAACCACTGGACCTCCGGGGAATTCCCAGTATAGAAGGATTTAATACAAAGATATCTGATTTGAAAACCCATGATTAATCACGTTGCTAGGAGAACTGAATTTTGGAAGAGTCAGGAATTCTTGCATACCCAGTATTTCATTCCCTTTGACTCTTTCTAGAAGCCCACACCCAAGGCAGATGACAGAATCATGAAAAAGAAAATGTTCCAGAGATCAGTGTCCTCAAGTCTCCCTTTATGGCTCCGTTCCTTAGGCTGTAGATGGAGGGGTTCACCATAGGAGTGACCACAGTGTTCATCACTGAGGCCACTGCCCTCCTCCTGGGGGAAAGAGTAGCTGCAGAACTAAGGTAAACACCAACACAGGTCCTATAGAATAAGAAAACGACAGACAGGTGAGACCCAAAGGTGGAAAAAGCTTCACACTTCCCACCAATTGACGGGATCCTCAGGATGGACAAGACAATGCAAATGTAAGAGAAAATTATCCCTGAGAGGGGACCGACACCTAACAGGCTAGTCACTAGATGCATCAGGATGTCGTTGATAAGAGTATCAGAACAGGCGAGTCTGAGGATCTGAGCAAGTTCATAGAAGAAGTGGGGGACTTTCAAGTCTGTGCAGAAGGACAGATGCAACACCGTCAGACTGTGGAGCAAGGTGTCCATGATGCTAATGAACAAGGAGCCAAGAATCATCAGACCACAGAGACGGGGGTCCATGATGATTGCATAATACAGAGGGTGGCAGATGGCCACGTAGCGGTCATAAGCCACGATGGTCAGGAGCAAATTGTCCATACATATGAAAGCCATGAAAAAATACACCTGAATGAGGCAGCCTGCATCGGTGATGACTTTGTTCCCTGTCTGGATGTTCACCAACATCTTGGGGACTATAGTGGAGGTGAAACAGATGTCAACAAAGGACAGGTGGGAGAGGAAGAAGTGCATGGGGGTGTGGAGGTGGGAGTCTGAGCTGATGGCCAGGATGATGAGCAGATTCCCCAGCACAGTGACCAGGTACATGGACAGGAAGAGCCCAAAGAGAAGGGGCTGCAGTTCTGGATCCTCTGAGAGGCCCAGGAGGAGGAATTCTGAGACACCAGTCTGGTTTTCTGATTCCATGTTGTTGATGAGTCTACTGGAAAATAGAGACATGACTTACCATGAAACAGACACACAGACATCACTTGTTTGAGAGAAGTCATTTAAACAATTATTCCCTTCTGGTTGCTCTACTCATTTCTTCCTTCACCAAGTAATTATTTAATGACTTCTAAGTACCATACGTTTTGTTCTAATACTAAAAATTAAAACATTTTATTAAAAATTAAAATATTTAATTTTTTTAGGAACTATCATGCCTGCATGGCATTTTAAAATCTATGATTAGGGCTTCCCTGGTGGTGCAGCGGTTAGGAATCACCTGCTAACGCAGGGGACACGGGTTCAAGCCCTGGTCCGGGAAGATCCCACATGCCGCAGTGACTAAGCCTGTGTGCCACAACTACTGAGCCTGTGCTCTAGAGCCTGAGAGCCACAACTAATGGGCCTGCAAGCCACAACTACTGAAGCCCATGCACCTAGAGCCCGTGTTCTGCAACAAGAGAAGCCACCGCAATGAGAAGCCTGCGCACTGCAAGAAAGAGTAGCCCCCGCTCACTGCAACTAGAGAAATCCCATGCACAGCAGTGAAGACCCAACACAGCCAAAAATAAATAAACAAAATAAATTTATTAAATAAATAAATAAAATCTGTGATTAAATTCTCATCGTTTTCTTCACATAGGGTCAAACCTGGTTGGATGACTGCACTTTCTCAGAGAATTTTAACTCTGTAGTTAACTTTATACTGAGTCTGCTCAGAATGGCAAATCTCAGGTATTGCTGGAAATTATAAGCTCAGATTCTTTACTGTCTCAATGTGAGAAATAATATCATTAATCCATTCCTTTAAATATTCTACTTTTTACAAATTGGATCAAACCACTCTATTGGAACCTGTCTATATAGAAAGAATTGTTTTGCTGCAATCTGTCATTTGCCATCAGCCTACAGTGAGGGACATTTATAAGAAAAGTTTAAATGAATCTACATCTTGTCTATTGTGGAAGTGTCATACCTGTAGGGGAAATTCCTGTCTGGCCCTTAAAACAAGAATAGTTAATACTTTTTCTGAAAAACTGATTTAGGGAGTTCCCTGGCAGTCCAGTAGTTAGAACTCGGCGCTTTCACTGCTGTGGCCCCAGGTTCAGTCCCTGGTCAGGGAACTGAGATCCTGCAAGTCTAGAAACTTAGAGTCATTTTATAGCATATTTCTTTCAACTAGTTGTTCCTTGGTAGCTACCTTTTTGGACATGTCTATATGGTAATGGCTTTGTAATTATCCCCTACCCTCCAAGTACTCTTTCTTTTAAAAATTTATTTATTTATTTTTGACTGCGTTGGGTCTTCGTTTCTGCTTGCAGGCTTTCTCTAGCGGCGGCAAGTGGCGGCTACTCTTCGTTGCGGGGCGTGAGCTTCTCATTGCAGTGACTTCTCGTTGCGGAGCACGGGCTCTAGGCGCACGGGCTTCAGTAGTTGTGGCACGTGGGCTCAGTAGTTGTGGCTCGTGGGCTCTAGAGCGCAGTCTCAGTAGTTGTGGTGCATGGACTTAGTTGCTCCGTGGCGTGTGGTATCTTCCTGGACCAGGGCTCGAACTCTTGTTACCTGCATTGGCAGGTGGATTCTTAACCACTGCGCCACCAGGGAAGCCCCTCCAAGTACTCTTGAATGCATTTAACCCTGTGCATTTTTGCAGAGCAATCTTCCTCCCAAGCGTGCCAGGGAAGGTCCAGCACATCCTTCTGGAACACTTCAATGGCATTCTATCCAATAAACCCCCAAGTCTTCACTTTGGCATTCAAGTTCTTCCAACATCTGGGCCCTGTAATAATTACACATGGGGCAAGGTACTCTCAGCAATGAATTTACCTTGTAAAACTGACACTCCATGTGGTTTCACTGAGAAAGCTTCAAGAGTGAATAATTCTAGGAGCTGGTGTGCAAATACCAGCAGGACACATAATTGATGAAGATGTGTCATTTCCTGCTCTAATCAAAAGCAAATTATTCATCTCAGAATATGAGCTTTGGAAGGACACATATTTGTAACAGAAGTGAAGGGAGGTTGGAATGCATAGAGTCTTGAGAGAGCAAAGGAAACAAGTGAGCATTTTTAAGCTCTGCCTTCACACTGGCTGGCATGTGGGAGGGAACTCATGAACTAGCCAAGGCTAACATCCAGACCCCTTGACAGGATCAGAACCCAGGCAATGGTTTATGAAGCAAAGGAGGAAGGACAGGTGTCTAGTCACAAAGGAAAAGAAGTTGAGCAAAGTTCAAAGGACATTTGTGTCCTTCAAATTAATAAGACATATGCATTAGATAGGAAACGTTCTGAGTACTAGGGACATAGGGAATACTCCAGAAATATTGGCTTTCATTGCCATTATTGTTTTTTATTAATAACAGAATAGTTATTGTTATATTAGTCTTTATGGAAGAGAAAATATTGAGCTTACTTAAGGATGTTCCTCTTCCCCTTAATTTTCTGACACACAGACTGATCTGTTTAACTGTCACAATTCCAGAAACATGAATGAAATTTCAACATTTGGAAAGTTTAAAAAGGCAAGAAAGAGATTTTGTAATTTTTCTGTTTTTCTTTTTCGTTCTTTTTTTTTTTTTTTTTAGCTTATAAACAATAAGGAGTTTATTTCTCATAATTCTGGAGGCTGGAACGAAAGTCTGAGATCAGGGTGCGAGCATGTTGGGTGATGGAGGGAGGTTCGGCCTGGAGGCTAGAGACTTCTTACATCCTTACCTGGCAGAAGGGGTGAGGGATCTCTTTTATCAGACACTAATCCCATTCATGAGGGCTCTACCTTCATGACTTAAGCACCTCCCAAAGGCCCCACTTCATAATACCATCATATTTGGGGGTTAGGATTTCAGCATATATATTCTGGGGGTACACAAACTTTTAGACCATAAAACATATATTGGCATAATCCTTTTCATATTTTTCCAGTGTATTTAGGTTTCCTTTCTGCTATTGATTATTTATGTTTTTTAATTTAATTTAATTTTTTATTGAAGTACAGTTGATGTACAATGTTGTGCCAATGTCTGCTGAACAGCAAAGTCACCGTTATATATAATATATATGTTATATATCATATATATAATATATATATATACTTTTCACATTCTTTTCCCTTATGGTTTATCATAGGATATTGAATATAGTTCTTTGTGCTATACAGTAGGACCTTGTTGTTTTCTGTTTTTCTTAAAGAAAATGTTGAAGAGCTTCTCAAAAAATTAAAAATAGGATTACCGTATGATCCAGCAATTCCACTTCTGGGTCTGCATCCAAAAGATCTAACAGTAAGATCTCCAAGAGCTATTTATACACCCATGTTCTTAGCAGCATTATTTACAATAACCGAAAGGTGGAAGCAGCCCATGTCTCCAGTGACAGATGAATGAATACGCAGAATGTGGAATATACATACAGTGGAATATTATTCAGCCTTAAAAAGGAAGGGCATTCTGACACATGCTACAACATGGATGAACCTTGAGGACATGATGCTAAGTGAATAAAACCAGTCACAGAAAGAAAAATGCGGTAAGATTCCACTTATATGAAGTACTTAGAGGAGTCAAATTCATACAGAGAGTAGAAGGCAGAAGGGTGGTTGCCAGGGGCTGGGGGGATGGCAGAATGGGGAGGGGTAGTGTTTCATGAGGACACAGTTTCAGTTTTGCAACATGAAAACTGTTCTGGAGATGGATGGTGGTGATGATTGCACAACGATGGGATTGAATTTGATGCTACTGAACTGCATACTTAAAATAGCTTAAAGGGTACATTTTATTTGATATTATTTTGTCATGATTAAAAAAATAAATGAATTAATAAAAAATCCCAAAGGAACTCTTTCTGGTTTGCTTTACTCATGCTCCGGCCCACTGAGCTTTGAGAAATCAGTTGCCCCTCATTTCTCGAACTTCATAGATGTTCTTAGGGAACAAAACCCCACCCTCGCTTCTGTTTTATGCTTCTCCCTCAGCCAGAGAATCCTGCAGATCAGGGAATATTTAACACCATTCATGGAGGCTCAGATCTTACCTCCTCCTGCTCTTGGTAGGGTCACATCCAAGTCCGGCTTAGAAATAACTGGGTGAGTGCTGTCTCCTGGAAGAATCCACGGCAGGAGACAGACTTAGATCCTTACCAACTCTGTCCCCTCAGTCTACTTCAGGATCTTTGGACCTTTCCAAAGAGGCAAGAAAGGACTGACTAGGCGGTTCTCCAAGTGTCTACCAATTGTTCTTAGGAATGAGGGGGAAGGAGCCATCCATAATGAGTCCCCAGGGATCAGAGACTAAAAGGATAATGAGAATTACAGAGCTTTCAACAGCCAGCCTCCATGCTCCACCTACCAGGGGACAAAATAAGGACACTGATAAGTTGGTTATTCTCAAGGAAGATAGTACTTACGATGGCACTATGGTTTTTAAACTTTAGTGTGTATCAGAATCACCCAAAGTGCTTGTTAAACAGATCTCTGGGTCCTACCCTAGAGTTTCTGATTGACTAGGTCTGGGGCGGAGTCCAAGAATTTGCATTTCTAACAAGTCCCCAGGTGATGTTGATGCTGATACTGCTGGTCAGGGGGTCACACTTCAAGATTTACTGCTGTAGAAATTCCTAAAGCGTGGTGTGGAATCAGCCACATCTGGATTCAAATTCTGTATAAAGCCAAGGAGGAAAATCCTTGAACATGTTTGAGCTTTTGTTTCCCATCTGGATAATGGGAGTGAGGATGTAGGACTACCCTACGTTCCAGGAGTACATGTGAAAAGGAAAAAAATAAAGCCCACAGCAGAGTATGCATTTACTGGGGCTCAGAGCAGGCCACCCCCAAATATGCCAAAGTGTCATAATGATTATTTTGAATTAAAGTTACTTTAGGGACTTCCCTGGTGGTCCAGTGGTTAAGAGTCTACGCTCCCAATGCAGGGGGCCTGGGTTCAATCCCTGGTCAGGGAACTAAGATCCTGCAAGCCACACAGCCCAGCCAAAAAAAAAAAAAACACTTCACAAAAATGTCCACTGCGAGAGGGACACTTTGACCCTCCCCTCTGTCTCCTTGAAAGCAGAAAATAAATCTCCCATATGAAAAGGTACCCTCCCTGTACCAGGTGGATGGAAAAATCCTTATCACCAGAGATAGGGAGCCCAGGGCCAAGAAGGCTATATAAACAGATCTTGTTACTTCATCAATTAGCCATCCAAGCCTATTTTTCTTTGTATGGTCAACTTCTCACAAATTTATTGTTCTTTTGTCTAAAAATTATAAAAGCTGCCTGCCTTGGTCACTTCTTAGGTCCTATTTCTATGAGACTTCTGTATGTATGACTTAATTTTTGTTTCTCCTTTTTATCTGTCTTGTGTCAATTTCATTATTAGATCACCCAGAAGAACTCAAGAAGGAGGAGGGGATATTTCCCCTTCCCAACACGTTCATTATTCATATTCTTATTATTTTAAAATTTTATTGGAGTATAGTTGATTTACAATGTTTTAGTTTCAGGTGTACAGCAAAATGATTCAATTATACATATACGTATATTCATTCTTTTTCAGATTCTTTACCCATATAGGTTATTACCTAATACTGAGTAGAGTTCCCTGTGCCATACAGTAGGTCCTTGTTGTTTACCTATTTTATATATAGTACTGTGTGTATGTTAATCTCAAGCTCCTAATTTATCCCTCCCCACCACGTTTCCCCTTTGGTAACCATAGGTTTGTTTTTGAAATCTGAGTCTGTTTCTGTTTTGTAAATAAATTTATTTATATCATTAAAAAAAATAGATTCCACATATGAGTCATATCATATGGTATTTATCTTTCTCTGTCTGACTTACTTGACTTATTATGATAATTTCTAGGTCCATCCATGTTGCTGCAATTATTCATATTATTTATATTACGATTACCAGGACTTGAGGAGATCCCGACCTGATTCCTCCCTTTGAGTGGCGTGTGTTGGAGGGTTTAGGGCGGAAAGGACAGGAATGTAAAGGAGGAAGAGGAAGAGCAGAAGAGAGAGAACATCCAGGGACAACACTTATGAGTTGTGAAGAAAGAGGACCATCTTGAAAATTCCATGAGGATCCTTAATCACAGCAAGGAGCAAGTTGTCTGGGGAGACTGACCCCCTTTCCTTGAATCTCAGTGTCTTCGTTAAAGGGTTGGATCCAAAA
This sequence comes from Neophocaena asiaeorientalis asiaeorientalis, assembly GCF_003031525.2. NCBI lineage: Eukaryota > Metazoa > Chordata > Mammalia > Artiodactyla > Phocoenidae > Neophocaena > Neophocaena asiaeorientalis. The sequence goes on from NW_020175432.1 coordinate 3,967,652, forward strand.
CCAGCAGTGTGAGGATTCAACAGCACAGTTCTCCTCCTTCCCTTCCCGGGACATAAAGGGATGCATTGGAGCAGCCTGGAATTCTCAGAAATTTTTGAGAAGTATTGATTCCTTTGAGTAGTGAATTGGCCCATGCAATTTTAAGGTGAGAGAAAGGGGTCAGCGGAGCCACAAGCAATCGCAAATCTAGTGCCAAGGGACTTGGAAATAGGCCAGAAAAATCGGGAGGGCAGTTAGACAGTGATTCTCACTCTTGACCAGGCGTCAGAGTCACCTAAAGGGTTTCTTAAAACACAGGTTGCTGGGTACCACCCCAGACTTTCAGCATGTCTAGATGAAGTCTGAGAAATTGCATTTCAGAGAACTCCCCAGGTAATGCCGATATGGCTGGTAGAACCTGCTGCATAATTTCTGGGGTCCCAGTGCAAAATGAAAATGTGGGACCCCATGTTGAAAAAACGTCAAGACAGTGATAGCAGAGCATTCAACCAAGAGTGGGGTCCTCTGTGGCTCTTCTGGTTGCACACCCATGAACCCAGCCCTGGCTGCCGGTCTAGGGACACATTGTGAGAACAACTGGTTTAGACTTCCTACTTAATTAACCTAGGACTACCTCCAAATAGGAATAATAATGATAATAATAATGTTGCCCCCTTTCCTCTAGAACTTACAAGGATTTCTGTATCTCCAGGATGGCCCCACAGGAGACTGCAGGGGCTGAGTTTCTCCCCAGGATGTAGATGTTGAAGATAAATCGATGCTTGAGAATTTCAAGGAGACAGTCATGTGTGCAGTTTCTGGACAATACACATTCTCTAAGAAGCAACAAGGTAGCAAAGCTTTCCGGTTGGTTGGTGTGAGATTGTGTTGATAGGGGGCACTTAGTATATTTACGGTTTTTCTCTGGCCCTAGGGGCCTTGTCTCCAAAGCTCCTCATTAGCCAAAGTGTTCTATCTTCACTCCAATCCTGCAGCAGAGGGAAGGAAACTACTGGCTTGCTAATTCCCTGAGCCGGGGTAAGCATGTGGCCTTTCCTTTCTCCTGCCTCTTTGTACCAAAGCTCACAGTCTGGGATGATCAAGATGCCCAACAGGCTCAGCGGCCATGGCCCACGGGCCCAGCCGCTCCGCGGCACGCGGGATCCTCCCGGACCGGGGCACGAACCCATGTCCCCTGCATGGGCAGGCGGACTCTCAACCACTGCGCCACCAGGGAAGCCCCTGGCTCTTCTTTTAAACTCAGCAAAGTTTGTTTGTTTTTCGGTGCTGGTGATATTTTCTAATACATATTAAAATACACAGTCTTTAAAATACTGTCTGCATCCCAATTTGGAAACACTAACGAGTGCACCTCTATAGCTTCTAGATTTTTTGCATCAGGAGCGCCTGCTCAGGTAGCCTCCTCTGACTCTCCCCCTCGGCCAGGGTTCTTAATTTGGGGATCTAGTCATTGACGGCACTCACCTATGACTGTACTGAGATCCAAGACTCTGAAAATTATCTGATGAAAGGCCCTGTAAAATGCAACTACAAGAGAACAGTTTTTGCTCACCATGGCTTAACACAGTGCCCGACCCAAATAGGAGCTGATAAAATATTATATGTGAGCCAGGAAATCGTGGCAACCCATGAGTTAGGTGCCATTATTATACCCATAATGGGAACCAATGATTAGAGGCAACCCATGAGTTAGGTGCCATTATTATACCCATAATGGGAACCAATGATTAGAGGCAATGGTTTGCTGGGAAGTCAGGAAAAAGATCTGATTTGTAGCACTGGTCGATTTCTGAGGTGTAAATTCTCCCACCACAAATTCGAGCTCTCAGTCATTGAAGGCAGAGTTGGAAAGAGCTGTATGATCAGCTCTGCAGTGTGGACTTTCAGCGCACCGCTGAGAGGAATTCTCTATTCTTCAAACTCCCCAAGCTTTATTCATGCCTCAAGGCTTTTATATAAGCATTTCAGGCATTTCTCTCCTTTGAAATGTCCTCTCCCAGATCTTCCTACAGTTGGCCTTTGTAATTCAGATTGTCAAATTAAAAAAAAGAAAAATGCCACTTCGAATGTCAGTAAGGAATAACTTTATTAAGAGGGACTATTGCAGCAGGCAGAAACGCCTATTGTTAGCCAGAATCGTTTCAGAGATGGTATGTAGGAACAAAGCTTTAATATGCGGAGGCCAGCGGCTGGAGAGGGAAGGAGGGCCTCATTAAAAACTGCTTTGTGGGCGGGGCTGGGATGATAGTGGGGGTGAAGGTGAGCGGGGACTGGGGGTAAAGTGCAGGATGTCAGAGGCGTGGGGAAGTGTCTTGAAACTTAACAGTGCTTTAAATAATTGCAACAACAGGAAAAGAGGAGGCAGGAAATGTTTGTTGTCAGGCACGTGGAGGAGGGGTGGGGATCTGGGACTGACGCAGAGCTAAAAAGTTATAGGGCTGGAAGGTCTCACAAATAAACTGTCTCGCTCAAGTCCATCCAGCCTCGGTTATGTCAAGCAACGTTTTAATCAGCCTTGTCAAGGTCTCCGCTGGAACATCAGCTCCCCAAAGAGTGCCTGTGTTCAACTACTACTAGTCATTCAGGTACCCCATTACCATTTACTTTTCTTCTAGCATTTGCCATTTGCTTTTTCTTCCTTTCTTTCTTTCTTTTTTTTTGGCCGTACGCGGGCCTCTCACTGCTGTGGCCTCTCCCGTTGCGGAGCACAGGCTCCGGACGCGCAGGCCCAGCGGCCATGGCTCACGGGCCCAGCCGCTCCGCGGCATGTGGGATCCTCCCGGACCGGGGCACGAACCCGTGTCCCCTGCATCCGCAAGCGGACTCTCAGCCACTGCGCCACCAGGGAAGCCCTCTTTTTTGTTTTTAATATTTATTTATTTGGCTGCGCCGGATCTTCGTTGCCACGTGCGGGATCTTCCTCGCGGCATGTGGGATCTAGTTTCCTGACCAGCGATGCAACCTGGGCTCCCTGCATTGGAAGCGTGGAGTCTTAGCCACTGGACCACCAGGGAAGTCCCGTCATTTGCTTTCTTCCTTATTTGATTTTTCTGTGTATATGTTGTGTTGTTTATTTTACATTCCTAGTATTTAGAATAGTGCATGGGATACAGTAAGTACTCAATAAACATCAATTCAATGAATGAATAATTACCCTGTAAAAATACGCAACGATTTAAGACTTCCGTAGGCAGCGAACCACTCTATTGATACCGCTGAATACAGTCGACCCTGGGGGTCGGTAGATCCGCGATTGGCTGAATCCGCAGATGCGGGACCCGCTGAATGGGAGGGCAGAATGTAATACTACACCATGTTACACAAGGGACTTGAACATCTTTGGCTTTTGGTATGCGTGGGGCGGTGGTCCTGGAACCAATCCTCCGCAGATACTGAGGGACGACTGAACTTGTATCTTTACTTGTACAATTAAAAGGAACTAGTGTAAACAGGGTGTGTATTCTTTGGTTCAACAATAATCCTATATAAATCAGTAACACTGAGCCTGTTACTGTTTGGGCTTGATGACTGTGTAAATCTAGTCAGGGAGAATAGGGTGTGTCTTTTAAGCCTTTAGTCCTTTCAGTTGTCATAGTTATCATAGATAAGTCAGTGACCTTGTGCATTTCTCCAGACAGAAAGCTTGCTGTAGCTGAGAAGTATGTGGACATCAGCCTGGCCCAAGCTCTTACCTCACTGACTGGATTTCTGTGTCTTTCGGTGAGTAACGAATAAGAGCTTGTGGCAGGGGCTCCCCACTGCCCTTCACTTTGTAAGGTAATTTTTACCCTGCAGAACATTTTCTCTTGACTGTGGGCATCCGGGTGCATTTGAGATTGAGGTATCTTGTGAAATGAAAATTTTCAGTTATTTATGTTGGGTAAGCGTCGACTGAAAAAAGTGCACAACGTGTGAGTTGTGAGTTAGGTTTTATTTGGGGTAAAATGAGGACTATAGCCTAGGAGACAGCCTCTCAGATAGCTCTGAGGAATTGGTCCCATAAAGGTAAGGGAGAGGTCAGTATACATGTGATTTGGGTGAAGGGGGACACGTGCAATGAAGCACACATGTTGGCAGAGGGTTGCTACTAGTCATGAGGAACAGATGTCTCTGTCAATGATTTGAGTCCTTTTCTAGATATAAGAAGATGCAAGGAATTGGTCTCATAAAATCTTCTCCTGAAGAATATCTAACTGTCTGAAGACCTGTTCTGCCTGTTTTTCCCAGAGCACAGAGCGCTCATTCCTCAGCTCTGCCCCGAACTCCTTTCAGGGTGTATTGAAGGTCAGCCACTGCAGTGGCTAGTTACTTCATCCTTGTAGAGGCAGACTGCAGTTTTTCATCCACAAGGGCTTTGTTCACAGGGTGTCAGGATGGGCAATTTATTACCTTTTAATTATGAGTGCTACTATTAAGGTCAGCTTTGTTCTTTTCAAGCGAGCTCAGCTAACCTGACAACCCCCAACCCTTGAAAGTCAAGACATTCTTTAAAAAGTGATGCAAATTTCATTAAGGTACTACCTGAAATGAGAGTTCAATTGACTTTGTATGGAATGAGTTTTACCTCGTGCTGTGTTAATTAAATATTTGTTTTTTCCCAAACCATATAAAACATAATAAAAGCAAATTTTCATCAACTTTTAAGTGCAGGTAATTTGGCTATAAAAGAGTATTCTCTTACAGAATTTGATGCTTCCTTTACTTAAATAGAATTCACATTATTTTAAAAACTCACTAACAAGCTTCTTGGTTTTTTTTTTGTTTTTGCGGTACGCGGGCCTCTCACTGTTGTGGCCTCTTCCGTTGTGGAGCACAGTCTCCGAACGCGCAGGCTCAGCGGCCATGGCTCACAGGCCCAGCCGCTCGGCGGCATGTGGGATCTTCCCGGACCGGGGCACGAACCCGTGTCCCCTGCATCGGCAGGAGGACTCTCAACCACTGCGCAACCACTGCGCCACCAGGGAAGCCCAAGCTTCTTGTTTTTTTATCACGTATTACATATATTTTAGTGATTATCATTTATTATTTATTTTTAAAAATTTATTATTATTTTTTTTGGCTGCGTTGGATCTTCGTGGCGGTGTGCAGGCTTCTCATTGTGGTGGCTTCTCTTGTTGCGGAGCCGGGCTCTAAGTGCACAGGCTTCAGTAGTTGTGGCTCATGGGCTCTCTAGAGCACAGGCTCAGTAGTTGTGGCGCACAGGCTTAGTTGCTCTGCCGCACGTGGGATCTTCCTGGACCAGTGCTTGAACCTGTGTCCCCTGCATTGGCAGGCGGACTCTTAACCACAATCGGCAGGCGGACTCCCAACCACTGCGCCACCAGGGAAGCCCTCCCCTATTCTTATAATTTAGTGTGTGCCCACTGAAAAATTCCCCGGGTGAGTTTTTGTCTCCTGTCAGTGGTCCACAAATATTTATTACATGTCTGCATCGAGCCTGTTCCTGTTTGCTCAGGCCCACGGGTACAATGGCAAACAAAATTTATAAGGGTTAGGTCCCCTGGAGTTTACAGTCCAACCATCAAGCCTACTTGTAAATGAGAGCTGGTTTTGAGTTATTTTATTTTTTAAATTATTGTTTGGCCCTGCCCACGGCATGTGGGATCGTAGTTCCCTGACCAGGGGTGGAATCTATGCCCCCTGCATTGGGAGCAGAGAGTGTTAACCATTGGGCCACCAGAGAAATCCCTGAGTTATTTTAAATGGGAGCACGTCAATGGAGGACTCAGTCTAAGGGCTCATAAAGGCTCTTGGAAAAAAAAAAGGTACTGAAGCCAAAATCCACAGTAGAAATGACTAGGATACAGACAGGCAGTGGGCTAGGCTGTGATGGGGCCAGGAATGGGGAGAACATTTTGGCAGGAGGACTCTGCACATGTAAAATCCCTGAAGCAGCTAAAATCCCTGGATTGTACCAGGATGTGAGCAAGACAGGACATGGCTGAAAAAAGAAGCAAGAGAGGAGGAAAGTGAACTAGATTGCAAGAGTCTCAGCCACATGACTTGTAACCGGGAAAGCAAGTTCAGGGTTTAATTTAATTTAATGCTGGTGGGAAGCCATTGTGAGCCGGGGCATCAACAGTTAGATTTGTGTTTAGCAGAGCTAGCTGCACCATGAGGATGCTGGGTGAGGATGGAGTACAGAGGACAAGCTTGACTGGTGGAGAAGAGGTTAAGGGTTAGTAGTAGGATTTAGGAATGAGTGATGGTAATCTACTAGACTCTTGGTGGCTACAAAGTAGAACAAAGTGATGATTTGGGGGGATAGATTGAAGGTGGAATCCATACTCATTCATTTCTGCACCCAGAATGCTGTACACTTTACGATGTGGCTAGTGATGTGCTAGTGGCTGGGTATAGGGTTTTAATAAGAAAAGGCCATTCTCTTGGACATTATAATCTAGTGGAAGAGAAAATATAAGTAAGCAAAGAACTAAATATATAATTACAAATTCTGAGGGCTACATAGGGAGACTCAGACAATAAGACTGGATTTATATTAAATATGGGGCTCACAATAAAGGTGATTCTGAGGAAATGACATTTAAATGGACAGAAAAATGACAAAGGAAAAATTATCCATGTGTGGCAGGGAACGGGGAAGAATTTAATAGTTGAGATTTTCTCTGCAGAGAGCACCATTGAAATGATTGGAGTTGGGTGGAGAGAGGGTGTGGCTTGGATTAGTCTGTCAGTTTCTGCTGTGGATTAGGGTGAAGTCTACAAAGGAATAGTTTTAGGTTTCAGATGATTGCTGCCTTTGGGGGATGGGGGAGGAAGTGTGCCCATATTTTAAAATTTCAATGGCTGTTGTGGGCTGAGGGGAGAGGAGTCAAGGATTCTGTGGGTTTTAGTTGAATCCAGCCCACAGGAGGGGAGAAGTGCTTATCAAATAATTAATCTTCACTTTTAATTAATTACAGCTGTGGGGTGGGGTAAAGGGTGTGATACCAGCGATGCCTTCTGCCTGCTCTGAATACCTAGAGCATTAGTACTCCTTACTGAGAGCGCAGATGCTTGAAGTGAAAAGTTTTGGGCAAGAGATAAGTTCAGTCTGATAAGCTTCATCCAAGGTGCCTGCAAAACGTTTAGATGGCCATAGTTGAAAAGGCAGCAGGATACATGGGTCTTAAGCTCAGATTTGAGTTCTCAAACTGGAGATTTGGGTGTTATGAGCATAGAGATGGAATTGATTTATTTTTAATATTTATTTGGTTGCACCGGGTCTTAGTTGCGGCACCTGGGCTCCTTAGTTGTGGCAGACGAACTCTTAGTTGTGGCATGCATGTGGGATCTAGTTCCCTGACCAGGGAATCTAAGCCGGGCCCTCTGCATTGGGAGCGGAGTCTTCCGCTGCGCCACCAAGGAAGTCCCGAGATGGAATTTAATTTCAAGGGAATGCATCGCTGTGGAATACACAGAATAAGGTGAGAGATAAGGACCAGGACTGAGCATTGAGGACAGTCAACAGTGGGAGAGGAGGTGGCCAATGATCCTGAAAGACAGTGGCCAGAGAAATTAGATGCTGTAAGGAACAGCACCAAAAACGGAGGAGAGCTTAAACAAGCTTTATTTGGGAACGCTCCCGGGCGAGGTTCACTGGTCCGAGAGAAAGGGGCCAGAGAAGTCGCGCCTGGGTGCGGGCGCGAACAAAATTTATAGGGGTGGACGCAGGGGAGACGCTTGCTGTGTGAAGCAGCCCCCCTTTTCGGTAATCTTTTGGATGTTGTGGCAATGTCGGGTGTCGGTTGCATCAGCTTCAGAGCCGTTGGTTCCGCCCCTCGGGGAGCGGGCGGTTGCGTCAGCCTCAGAGCCATTGGTTCCGCCCCTCGGGGAGCGGTTGGTTGCGTCAGCCTCGGAGCCGTTGGTTCCGCCCCTCGGGGAGCGGGAAGACCGGGGCCGAGTGGAAAGTCCCGGGCTGATGCCACTCGTGGGTCCGGCTGCATTAACCACCCTGGCGGGGGTTCCGTCTGACTCCCTGGGCCCTTCCCCGGACCTGCTGGCCTTACAGATGCCAACCAGGAGATTATGGTAACAAAAGCCCCGAACAGAGGCTGATTTATAGAAGAAAGTAGCGATAGAATTTTTCTGATGAACGAACTAAGTCAAAGACAGAATGGCATTCACTGGATTAGTCCTCTTAAATCCTTGGCAGTCTTGGCAGAGCAGTGTCAGTGAGGTGGTGGTGAGACAGAAACCAGTTTGGAGTGTAATTAAGGGAGGTGAGGAAATGGGGAGAATGAGAGGGTAGACCAGTCTTTCCAGAAGCTGGATGGAGAAAAGGAAGAGGGACTGAGCAGTAACTGTAGGGCTAAGTGGGACCCAAAGGCACGAATTTGTTTCAAGATGGGAGATTTTTAATTTTTTTCAGATCAACAAGAACATTTATTTACAAAGAAGAGATGCAAGGCAATATGTATTAGAAAATACAAGGCAATATTTAGAAGATGTAAGAATATGCAATCACTTAAGGTAACTCTCAAACTTTAGAAAAATTACAAAGGAAAAAGGAAAAAAAATGAGTAAGGAAAATACCTGTCTCCAAGGCCATGCACTTGCTCTTCATTTTTTTTTAACATTCTTTTTTTAAAAATCTTTTCCATTATGGTTTATCATGGGATATTGAAGACAGTTCTCTGTGCTGTACAGTAGGACCTTGTTGTAAGATGGGACATCTTTGATTATGTTTCAATGTTAGAAGTATAAGTACACTGGAGTAGAAGTTGATGGTGATGGAAAAGAGCAAAGGAATAATTAATAAAGCAAGCTTTCTGAGAAGGTAGGAAGGGATTAGACCAGTGGTTCTTAAAGGGGAAATTTTGCCCTCTAGGGGACATTTGGCAATATCCCTTTCACAACTAGAGGGGGATACTACTGGATAGAGTCCAGGGATGCTGCTAAACATCCTACAATGATAGGATGGTACCCCCATAACAAAGAAGTATCCAGCTCAAAATGTGCCAAAGGTGGGAAACATGACATAGCAAAGTAGCAGATACTGACTTTAGATAAGAAGGCAGACATATCTTGTTTGCAAAGTGAAAGAAACCATGATGCTGTGGAACTACTTTTGTACTAGTGGCAAGAGAATGAGGAATCCTTCTTTCATTGTTAGAGTTTCTCTGCAAAGTAAGATGTAAGATCATTTGTTATTGAAGAGATAAGGTTGAGACCATATGAGATTCAAAATCTTGGAGGAATTGTGAAAAGGTCTTTGGATAACCAGGAGGTTAAATTGCCTGTTGGGCTTTTCCTTTAGTGTTGAAGCCCCATTTAGAGTATGTGGACTCAAATTTTTAGTGCTTCCTGTATAACTTATTGGATAGGAATTACCCAGGCAGGATAGACAGATGGTTGGAATTATCTAAGGCAGGTGTTACAATTCCTCAGAGAGGAATTTGAGGTTTTAGAAAATATATTATTGAAGTGATGGGCCATGGCATTTCATATGTAGTGCCAAGGAAATGAGGATTATAAATAGCAATACGGTGGAAGTATGGATGGCTTGGAAGCTTCTTTGAGGTAGGAAAGCAGATGCAATACAGGCAAAAAAGTGAACAAGATGGAAGTATACCTGCTGTGTTCAGAAAGTGGGATGTCTGACTTTTTGCCTTCGTAGAGAAATTTAAGGTGTTTAGTTGAGATGTGGAAGCCATGGACGTTTGCTAGTTTACGCCCAAGAACATGGAATCATCTTGAATCAGAGCAGGGATGGGAGTTAAAATGAAGAATGGGAGTCAGGTGACAGTGACTCTAACGGGTCAGGTCTATATGTTGGTGCTAATTCAGGGGAGAAGCCAGTGAAGTGCCTCAGTGGAGATGGAATTTTTGATAAGTGGTGGGTAGTGTGGTTTCATAATGTGGAGAATGTACATTAGGAATGGAGAAGGTCAAGAATACCCACTATATTGCTTTGAGGTTGTACATGGCATGCAAAACAATGACCCAGGATCACAGACAGCTTGAATCTGAAAGGAACACGTATTGGATGCATGGTGATGCAACTGTCCTAAGTGCAAAGGAGAAATGGAAAGCTTGTGAATTCTCTTGTCAGTACTTCTTTATTTCAGAGCCCTGCCTGGAGTGGATCATAGAAGCAGTAAGAGGGGCATCCTTGTTCTCCTGGTTGCTGTCTGATCATATTTACTGCTTACAGACTTGCAGAATGGCAGCCCCACATCTGCCCACTATATGTGGTGAGTTCCTAGGGTAGATTCACTTTACCAGGATTAAGTGGGCACAGAATAAGGGAGTTGAGTAGCCACAGGGGACTGGGAAGAAGGAGCTGAAATGAAAGGAGGTGGGTATGGAGCTCTATGAACACTTGGTGCCCCAGAATTTGCTCATGTGGGATTCAGTGCCCTTTGGGATTTTAGAGGAAGGGCATATGTGCGTGGTGGGGAGAGGGAAGAAAATTTCGGGGTGGCACCTCCTTATCTCATCCATTTGTTTTATAAAGCTGGGAAAGGTAACAACTCAACCTTTCTGACTTTCAACTTCCCTTGCTAGGAAAGTTGAGACTATGTATGTGCCTAGAAACTCATGTCACCCTCTCCTCTAGCTCTGCCTGTCCTAGACCCTTCCTGTGCCCATGAGAGGATCACAGAGATGGAAAACTTGCACTCTGGGTTACAAGTGAGTCATAATTTTTTTTCTTTCTCCTAAAATACATTCCTGTCCCCTGGGGTGAATGCATCTCCTTCCAGTACTCTGGAACCTCATAACCCATCCTGCATTTTGAAACTTCTGATGGTGGTTAAGGGGCTTACAAAAAAAAATTCTTCTACTACCTTACTACTTACAGGTTTTTTTCAGGCATCTCTCCTGCTTAGTGCTGTTAGTAAAAGAAGTAAAATGTAAAAGAAGGATATAAGACTGTCTTAGCCTCAAAAATGTATGGCCACTCTGTGGGAAATAATTTTTTCATTTAGGAAGTATTTCTCTCATTCTTGCAACGTGTTCAGGTCTCTGATTAACCCTGCAGATAGAAGAGAGTGCGATTATGAAAGCTTTCAGGCTAGGAGTGGAGAGATACATTTCATCATGTGTTAGAGAGGCCTTAAATTCTTGAGGCTGGTTGAAATTCCTTAAGGCGTGAGCATGAATAGAGAAGGAAGGATTCTGAGAACTGAATGCTGGGTTAAATGAAGAGCCCTCATCAGAATCTTGAATTTACTGTGAAACAGGTCTTTCATTTCCAGTGCTATTATGCATGATCCTCTCCCCAGGAACATTGGTGGGGTTGGTGGCTGGTTGAGACAGAATGTGTTGTCATTTTAGAACTCAATAACCTTTGAGGATGTGGCCATGGACTTCACCCAGGAGGAGTGGGCATTGCTGAATTCATCTCAGAGAAAACTGTACAGAGATGTGATGCTAGAGAACTATAGAAACTTGGTTTCACTGGGTAAGACTAACAGAATCCCTTGATTTATTTACTGAATTTGAGCATGGATTTCTTGGGTGAGTAAGACCCAATCAACTTGTGAGACAGCCTATAGGAGTTTTTTTTGTAGGCTTTTACTTTTAAGAAAAATTGCCATATTGAGACATATTTCACATACCATAATTTACTCATTTGAAGTGTACAAAACAATGGGTTTTTTTCTAGTATATTCATATAGCTGTGCAACCGTCACCACTGTCTAATTCCATAACATTTTTGTTGCTCCACCTACAGGGTGTTTCATTCCTCCCTGCTTGCAGCCCCTGGCAACAGCTAATCTACTTTCCTTTTCTACAGGTTTCCCTATTCAGCATTTCATATTAATGGAATCATACCAAATGTGGTCTTTTGTGACTTATCTTTTCACTTAGCATAATGTTTTCAAGGTTCATCCTTGTTGTAGCATATGTCAGTACTTACATCCTGTTCACTGCTGAATAATATTCTCTAGCACAGATATACAACATTTTGTTCAGCCATTCATCAGTTGATGGACATTTGGCTTTTGACACTTGCTGTTATGAATAATGCTGCTACAAACACTCACATACAAGTTTTTGTGTGGACATATGTTGTCCCTTATCTTGGGTATATGCCTAAGAGTAAAATTGCTGGGTCATTTGGTAACTTTATACTTAACGTTTTGAGGAACATTTTGAGGAACTGCCAAACTGTTTTCCAAACTGGCTGTATCATTTTACATTCCCTTCAGCAATGTATGCAGGTTCCAAATTCTCCACATTCTTACCAACACTTATTTCCTGTCTTTTTTTTTTTTTTTGCGGTACGCAGGCCTCTCACTGTTGTGGCCTCCAGTTGCGGAGCACAGGCTCTGGACGCGCAGGCTTCGGATGCACAGGCTCCAGACGCGCAGGCTTGGCGGCCATGGCTCACGGGCCCAGCCGCTCCGCGGCATGTGGGATCTTCCTGGACCGGGGCACGAACCCGTGTCCCCTGCATTGGCAGGCGGACTCTCAACCACTGCGCCACCAGGGAAGCCTGGGATGGGAATATTCTTAAATTAAAATGTCACAGATCCTGTTCTCTTACCAAGGTTCAGTAATTTCTCTTGGAAAGACAATTTTTCATTTATGGAAAGTTGATCTCTGAAATGCTTTACTTTTGCTTTCTCTGTCAGAATTTTGTCATTTTGCTGCTTATAAAGTCACAACTGCCTATCTTCAGAACCTCAGAGAACAAAGTTGTTGTCACAGTTTGATGGTAGTTTTTGTTGTATACTGCATGGTCCTCTCATATGTATCTTTCCCCATAATAGGACATCAACTCAGCAAGCCGCCTCTCATCACCCAGATGGAGCAGGAAGATGAAATGGAGATAGTAGAGAGAAGAATTCACCAAGACACCTGTTCGGGTGAGCACCAGGCATATATGAATGTCTTACCTACAAGATCTGTTCCCTGTGCTAAACATCCCACCATTTTATACTCTAGGAACTTGAGGTTATGTTTCCCATTTGTTTCAGATTGGGTTGGGGCATTACCTGCTTTTTGTCAGCATACTGTCACCATGTCTTTTACAAAACTTTTTCCCACTTTGTTCAGATGAGCTGATTCTCCTTAAAACCAAACAACAACAGCAAAAACAAGGTATTTTGGAGAAATATACGCTCAATGGCAAGAAGGTAAGAGTCACATGGGATAATTTCTTGTCCTCACATTAGAAGTCCAGAATTCTATAAGATAGAAAAGGACTAGAGGGTAATATGAGTGATATCACACTCATTTCACCAACAGAAAGCAGAAGATTCTCTAAGTATTCATTTGAAGGAAACTCATAACTTAGTTCCAAAAATGGTTACAGAGAATCTCCAAGGTAAATAATTGCATCATGGAATTAGTTGTTAAATGTTTAAGATACTCACTTAAGGCAATTTTATCTTAAATCTGTTGAAGAGACTCCAGTGAAGCCATTTGGTAGAGCAATCAGCTTATTCAAGCTGATAAACTCAGTCAGAAACTGCATATGCACTAAGAAAATGTGAAACTCTCATGCTAATAAAGTGCTCATGAGATGTATCAGAATTTCTGTCGGGGGAGATTCTCAGTCATGAACATGATAAATCCTGTGATTGTAACTCATATTTTAATCAATAGGAACAAACTCTTGGAGGCAGTCCCATTCAATGCAGTGAAATTGTTGAAGCCTTGAGTGTGAAATTTAACATTACTGAGAATAAAATTTACCCTAGCAAGAAACCCCATCGATACCTTGACTCTGCAAAAGCCCTTAGAGATTCTTCACGTCTTAAGCCATCTGAGGGAATTCTTCCTCGGGAAAAATCTTATGAATGTAAAAAGGACGAGAATGCCTTCCTCAGGAGTTCTAACTTAGCTGGGCACAAGAGACAACATACAGAAGAGACATCCCATGAACGCAGTGACTTGGGGAAAGTCGTAAATTCAATCTCACACCTTAAGAAGGATGAAAAAACTCACTCTAGAGAGAAGCCTTTTGAGTGTAATCAGTGTGGTAAAGTATTACAGAGCCATTCATCCGTCAAGTTGCACATGAGAATCCACACTGGAGAAAAACCGTTTAAGTGTGATCAGTGTGGGAAAGCCTACAGCTCAAGCTCTTACCTTACGCGTCACAAGAGAATTCATACCGGGGAGAAGCCCTATGAGTGCCGTGACTGTGGAAAAACCTTCCGAGATAGCTCACTTCTCAGACAACACTCAGGGACTCATTCAGGAGAAAAACCCTACAAATGTGATCAATGCACCAAAACCTTCAGCAGAAGCTATAGGCTTGCCATACACCAGATAACACATACTGGAGAGAAACCCTATACGTGCAATGACTGTGGGAAAACTTTCAGTATTCTTCCATATTTTAAAAGACATGAGAGAATCCACACTGGAGAGAAATCCATTGAATGTAGCCATTGTGGTAAAGCCCTGAGTAGTAAGTCATCTCTTAAGGTACACCTGCGGATACATACTGGAGAGAAACCTTTCAAGTGTGATCAGTGTGGGAAAGCTTTTAGGCTGAGCTCCAACCTTATCACGCACAAGAAAATTCATACTGGAGAGAAACCCTGTAAGTGCAATGACTGTGGGAAGGCTTTCAGGGATCGTTCATGTCTTAAAGAACATGTGAGAATTCACACTGGAGAAAAACCCTTTACATGTAATCAGTGTGGAAAAGACTTCAGAGTGAAATCTTTCCTTATTTTGCACAAGAAAATTCACATGAAAATGAAACATGAATGTAAGGAATGTGGGAAAACCTTCCCTGGTCTCTTATCTTATAGGAGGCATATGAAAATCCATACCAGGGACGAGAAACCTTTTAAGTGCAGTGAGTGTGGAAAAGCTTTTAGCAGGCATGTGTCCCTTACAGTACACATGAGAACTCACACTGGAGAGAAACCCTACGAGTGTAATCATTGTGGAAAATCCTTTAGTGTAAAGTGTAATCTCAATGTGCACAAAAGAATACATACTAAAGAAAAACCCTATAAATGCAGTGTCTGTGGGCAAGGTTTCAGTAAATCCTTACCCCTTCGGCGTCATGAGAGAACTCATGCTCAGTAAATCCCCTTTTAATGACATCCATGTAAAGTAGCTTTCAGTGAACTCTCAATCTTTAAGGCATACAACCAAACGCTAAGTGAAAAGAACTGGTTGTGAAGAATGTGAGAAAGCCTCTAAGTAATGCATATATGGAAGAAACCTAAGTTATGCAACGACTGTGAGAAATCCTTTATTCATTCATTATCCCTTAGAAGATATGTGATAACGCTGAAGGGAAAATGTTTTAATATCTTCAAGACTTGTTACTTGGACTTCCCTGGTGGCGCAGTGGTTGAGAGTCCGCCTGCTGATGCAGGGGACACGGGTTCGTGCCCCAGTCCGGGAAGATCCCACATGCCACAGAGCAGCTGGGCCCGTGAGCCATGACCGCTGAGCCTGCGTGTCCGGAGCATGTGCTCCGCAACGGGAGAGGCCACAACAGTGAGAGGCCCAAGTACCGCCAAAAAAAAAAAAAAGAATTGTTACTTGAGAAAAATAAAACACCTAATGTTTTAAGCCAACATGTTTTCCATGTGTCTGTTCCTTTGTTTTGTGTGTGTGGTGGTGGTAGGGAGGTTTTTTGTTTTTCTTTTTTCACTCCTAATTGACTAGTCACTAAACAACAGAGTCCACAGATGGTCAGTTTTTAAAAATAAAGTTTTATATATGGTAACAAAAGTGAAAAATTATTTGGTACAGGGATGTATGTTTAATAGAAGTTTACCTATTGGATAAAGCTCTTAAGTTGTGCTTACAAATTATCTGTGTACCTCTATATTTCATGTGTCCTAACCTACCATTGCCTGCACAAAGTCTGTAATGGACCTTCCCATGAAGATTGCAGATGGTGAAATTCTCCTTGGAATTCTGAACTTTCTCCAACACATTTTGTTTACATTTAACATGTAGAAGAACGTACAATTGCATGAATTTTTACAAGGTAGAACACTTCTATATTAACTACACTCTGGTTAAGATATAGAATATTAGGGCTTCCCTGGTGGCGCAGTGGTTGAGAGTCTGCCTGCTGATGCAGGGGACACGGGTTCGTGCCCCGGTCCAGGAAGATCCCACATGCCGCAGAGCAGCTGGGCCCGTGAGCCATGGCCGCTGAGCCTGTACGTCCGGAGCCTGTGCTCCGCAAGGGGAGAGGCCATGATAGTGAGAGGTCCGCGTACAACAACAACAAAAAAAAGATATAGAATATTATAGGCACCTGAGAATCATTCTTTAATGCTCTTTCCATTACTAATCACTCTGATTCCTACCACCAGAATGTAGGTACTCTATGGAATCATGTCTTTAATTTTTTAAGTCAAACTATAGTTGATTTACAACGTTGTGTTCGTTTCTGGTGTACAGTAAAGTGATTCAGTTATAGGTATATACACATATTCTTTTTCATATTCTTTTCCATTATGGTTTGTTATAGGATATTGAATATAGTTCCCTGTGCTGTACAGTAGGATGTGGGACTTTGTTGTTTATCTATTTTATATATAGTAGTTTGTATCTGCTAATCCCAAACTCCTAATTTATCCCTTCCTCACCCCTTTTCCCTTTGGTAACCGTGAGTTTGTTTTCTATGTCTGTGAGTCCGTTTATGTTACCTAAATAAGTTCATCTGTGTCTTTTTTTTTTGGCCACGCTGCGAGGCTTGCAGAATCTTAGTTCCCCGACCAGGGATCGAACCTGGGCCCTGGCAGTGAGTGCTGAGTCCTAACCACTGGACTGCCAGGGAATTCCCTGGAGTCATGTATTTTAAAACAACTTTATTGAGATATAATTCACATACCACAAAAGTTCACCCATTCGAAGTGTAAAATTCAGTGATTTTTAGTGTATTTAAGGTTATGTGCACTCTGTGCCTGATACCGTATGGTCTCATTTGTGCCTGGCTTCTTCTGCTCAACGTTACATTTTCGAGATTGATTTTTGCTGTTGCATTTAGCAGGAGTTTATTTTCATTGTTGCATAGTTTTCTATAGAATGAATATGTACACTTTATCATTCAACTGTTTTGAACATTTTATCTGTTTATAGCTGGGATATTTTACAAATGGCTCTGCCACAAACATTATTGTACATGTTTTTTGATTCACAATTGTACATAATTTTGTTGGGTATGTGTTAAGGAGTGCGTATTTATTCAAAACTACCAAACAATTTTCCAAAGTAGTTGCACCAATTTACATTCCCAGTCTCTTGCCAATATTCCACATTGTCTTTTCAGTTTGGCCATTTTAATGAGTGTGGAGTGCCATATTTTGATTTTTAAAATTTTATATTGAACTACTTTTACACTTAGAGAAAAGTTGCAATAATAGGGAGTTGCTGTATATCCCTCAGGGTTTCTCAGTATTGATGCAATCAGTTTATCAGTCACTTCCTTTATGATTAGTGTTTTTTGTGCTTTTTTTTTTTTTTTTTTCTCGAGGCACGCGGCCCTCCCACTGCCGTGGCCTCCCCCCTCCGTGGAGCACAGGCTCCGGACGCGCAGGCCCAGCGGCCATGGCTCACGGGCCCAGCCGCTCCGCAGCATGTGGGATCCTCCCGGACCGGGGCACGAACCCACGTCCCCTGCATCGGCAGGCGGACTCTCAACCACTGCGCCACCAGGGAAGCCCCTTTTTTGTGCTTTCTTTAAGATTGTTGGTTTATGTCTATTTTTCAGGCAACCTCGAAAAGCCTGCCCAAGTAACTAGGAAATTGGTTTCCTTGCTACCTCTTTCCTACTAACTTTATTCATGTAGGAACTTTAATTAAGAAAGGAGAAAATTTTCTTAAGTTACTGTGTGACAATGATCCCATGATACATTCCCTGCATCCCTGAGTCTCTGTCCCTATGGGGACTTAAACCACTCTTCCCTAGTCCTTTAGTGATAATCTCTGGCTCAGAGAAGGCTGGGAGTTGGTCTTAGGAGGAGGCCATCAGGTCCCTTAAGGTTAGACCTGAGAATCCAATAATGCGATACACTGGATGTGAGAGGAAACATGGGAAGAAAATGACATATACCTGTCTGTCCTCTCAGGGTCAGGAAGTCAGCAATGCAGGAGCTCTCCCTTCTAGCATCTGTGTTCCTTAAGGCTATAAGCTGCCTGGGGGAAGTAATGACAGTACACATTTGGCTAATGAGGAGCTTTGGAAACTGAGCCCCCAGGCCATAGAGACTGCATATAGTCTTATCTGTGACCACTCAATAGCCCTACTCAGGTCAGGAAAGAGCATACTGGAGTCTCCTGAGATGATCCCTTTTGCCCAGCATCCAGTTGCCTTACTTGGTCCATCTGCCCTTCCTGGGGACAGATTTTCCATCCCCATCCTTCAATATCCAGAGGAAAGGTGAATGAGTACGTTGATGGCTCCAAGGTAATCTGAAGTGCCCAATAAATGCAGTGAGAAATGGAACAGTTTATTTTTTTAACCAGCCTATCTGGAGGACATCCAAGAGGTAAGATAAAGTTCAGTGGAATTACAAGTGAGATGACAAGTTTTTGACGTTCTTGGTATATTTACTTTTCCACATTCATCCTATTTGCAATCAGCTTTCATCATTTCTGGCTCCTATTCTGTCTTCTAAATCCAAGGGACTCCTTCCCCAGCTGAGTATGAATTAGCCTCTTCAGAAATCTGGCAGATGTTTTTACAATTCTCTGGTTTCCCTCATTTATTTGGTAGTGAGTGGGGCTGGAGTGACGTGAGTTTGGCTTCTCAATTTTCCCAGTCCTCATTCCAGATTTCATCTTTAGAGAACTCAATCAAGTCTTGTCCTTATCTCTTGCTTCTGAGGACTCTGGGAGAGGACGTTGAGTCTACTGTTTAGTCTTTCTTTGAAAACCTCCAAACAAAACATTACAAAATATTTTAAACCATGAGAACTGCACAGCAAGCAGTAAAATAAACAGCCATGCAACCACCTTCCAGAATTAATGCCAAGCTTTTGCCATATTAGCTTCAGCCACCTTTAAAAGATTGTGACGAAGGCAGACATCATTACAGAGCATGCTCGGTGCTCAGAAGAAAACCACCAGGACAGAAGTCCAGAGCCATGAGCTTACAGAGTAAGCAGGGTCTCAGTGCAGTCACAGGAAAACTTACATGTGTGTTGGAGCACATGGGCATGTGAACCTGCCTTTTCAACTATAAGTTGTATGAAATGTAGGTGTAGGTCAAGTATTTTTCTTTTGGCTGCGTTGGGTCTTTTTTGCTGCGCATGGGCTTTCTCTAGTTGTGGCACGCGGGGGCTACTCTTTGTTGCACTGCGCAGGCTTCTCATTGTGGTGGCTTCTCGCTGCAGAGCACGGCTTCTAGGCACGCGGACTTCAGTAGCTGCGGCGTGCGGGCTCACTAGTTGTGGTGCACGGGCTTAGTTGCTCCCGCGGCATGTGGAATCTTCCCGGACCAGGGCTCGAACCCTTGTCCCCTGCATTGGAAGGCGGATTCTTAACCACTGCACCACCAGGGAAGTCCCAGTAGCTTACTCTTGACATTTTCTTTCTTTTTTTAAAAATTGAGATATAATTGACATAGAACATTGTATTAGTTTTAGGTTATATGATTTATGTATCTATTGCAAGATGATGGGCAAAGAACAGCTTTCATGTCAAAGTTGAGGGAGATATGAGGCTGCTGAGTTCATTTCAGAAGGACTGCAGAGGCAAGCTGAGGAGACTTTCACTGGTCAAAAGACAATTTGAGAATTAATATAAATAATAACTGCAGTGTATTGAAATATATCAAATGCATTTAAAATCCAGGAGTTCATGATGACATTTATCGTTGGATAATGCTGAAAACCAATTATTTTAAAAAGTGATGAACACAGGAATCAAGAAGTAGTCTTTCTTATAAGAACTCAATTTCTTATAAGAAATAAATCTATTTTTTACAAAATATTTATTTAGTTATTTGGCTACGCCAGGTCTTAGATACAGCACGAGGGATCTTCATTGTCAGTGCGGGATCTTTAGCTGCGGCATGTGGGATCTAGTTTCCTGACCAGGGATTGAACCCGGGCATCCTGTGTTGGGAGAGTGGAGTCTTAGCCACTAGACGACCAGGGAACTCCCAGAAATCCACCTATTTAATTCGGGAAATTTCATCTTTATGGAAGTATTTCAGCCAATAACTGAAAAAAGAATTAAAATGTCAGCATTTTGTAACTCCTGGTGAATTAATAGATCCAGGCAATAATTATTACAAGAAGACAAATAGGCAATATATTCTTCCTCATGAATATATTTAAGGATGCCAAAAATTGAACCTAAATTTAATCAAGATTCTAGACTAGAAGTAGGCACATTTTTTTCAGTAAAGAGCTAAATAGTAAATGTTTTAGGTTGTGTGGGCTATACGGTCTCTGTCACAAGTATTCGCAGCTCAGACGTTGTAGCGGGGAAGCTGCCATGGACCATAAATAAACGAATGGCTGTGTTTCCGTAAACCTTTATTTACTGAAATAAGCAGCAGGCAGAATTTTGTCCACAGACTGCATTTTCCCAAACTGTATTCTAGAATACAGTCTTAATAATTTTATTCTGGAGTTATTTGCTTGGAGGCATCTTAAGGGAGAAGACAACATTCCATGACTATTTTCCTGTGAGTATATAACCCTACTTGACAAAGAATAGATGGACTATAAAAGCTTGGGACAGGGCTTCTCTGGTGGCGCAGTGGTTGGGAGTCCGCCTGCCGATGCAGGGGATACGGGTTCGTGCCCCGGTCCGGGAGGATCCCACGTGCCGCGGAGCGGCTGGGCCCGTGAACCATGGCTGCTGGGCCTGCGCGTCCGGAGCCTGTGCTCCGCAACGGGAGAGGCCGCAACAGTGAGAGGCCCGCGTACCGCAAAAAAAAAAAAAAAAAAGCTTGGGACAGGGGGTGGTGTGGGGCGAAGCTTTATGGGAATGTAAAGCAAGAAAAGGAGAGGAAAGAAGAGGGGAGAGAAGGAAGCAGGAGAAAAGACCTGTAACTGATTGGTTTCAAAATATGGACAAGATTAAGGAAGTTTCTCTGAAGTTTTGTTTTCTTGTCACCATCTTTCTAACAGACCCATTGACAGCGTGAAACCCTGAAACCTCTCTGATACTGCAGAATTCCTCCTCCTGGGACTGTCAGGGGATCCAGAACTGCAGCCCCTCCTCTTCTGCCTCTTCCTGTCCATATACGTGGTCACTGTGCTTGGTACCTTGCTCATCATCCCACCTGCACACTCCCATGTACTTCTTCCTCTCTAATCTGTCTTTCGTTGACATCTGTTTCACCACCACCACAATCCCAAAGATGCTAGTGAACATCCAGACACAGAGCAAATCTGCCAGTTACACAGGATTCCTCACCCAAATCTGCTTTGTCTTGACTTTTGCTGGACTGAAAACTGGAATTCTGGTCATGATGGCCTATGATCGATTTGTGGCCATCTGTCACCCACTGAGGTACAGTGTCATCATGAAGCCCAAGCTCTGCAGGCTGCTGGTTCTGATCTCCTTTGTTAGTGTTGTGGATGCCCTGCTCCACACTTTGATGGCACTGCGGCTGTCCTTTTGCACAGAACTAAAAATTCCCTTCTTTTTCTGTGAACTAGCTCATATTCTCAATCTCGCCTGTTCTGATGTCCTCATCAATAATGTCCTCGTGTATTTAGTGACCAGCCTGTTGGGCGTTATTCCTCTCTCTGGGATAATTTTCTCTTATACTCGAATTGTCTCCTCTGTCCTGAAAATCCCGTCAGCTGGTGGAAAGGATAAGGCATTTTCCATCTGTGGGTCACACATAATAGTCGTTTCCTTGTTTTACGGGACAGGTTTTGGGGTGTACTTTAGCTCTGCAGCCACTCACTCCTCCAAGAAGAGTGCAGTAGTATCAGTGATGTACACTGTGGTCACCCCTATGATGAACCCCTTTATCTGTAGTCTGAGGAGCAAGGCTATGATGGGGGCTTTGAGGAAACTCATCTCTAGAATATCATCTTTCCATTGATTTCCACTTGCTTTAGGCTTAACACTGCTGGAATATAACACAGAGAAATAAATTAAGGAGAGGTCCAGCAAGTCTGACCACCTTCTTGAAATACTTAAGACAGATATCAGATGGTTAAGGGTGAGAATTTGTTTTTAATTAAAGAAAAATTTTGGTGTTTCTTTTTTATTTTATTTTTATATTTCTGGGGGGTGAGAATTTTGGAATCAGACCACCTGGATTTGAATCCTACCTCTGCTAAACAGTAGCTATGCGACCTTTGACAGTTTACTTGAACCCTCTAAGCTCAGTTTCCTCATCTACAAAATTGGCATAATTGTATTTACAATTTTGGAAGATTTGAGACACTTCGATTCTCTCAGTGAGAATACATGCGTGCTTTCAGCAATAATAAGGCAAAAGTCTCGACTGTCATAGGGAAATGATAAACGATCACTTTATCATCTTTTCTAACAATGACTTTAGAGGTCAGATAGGTCTAGGCACAAAAACACAGGGCTGCATTTCATTCTGCCTAAGCCTTCCTCCTAAGGCTGCTCCCGTGATGGTCATCAATGCCTATAGCTGTGCAGGGACACTACAGACACAATAACCAGAAACAGAAGACTGGCTGCCTCTCCTTAGGTCTCTTTGCAATGCAGAAAGAATCTTTCCAAGGAGACACCCAAAAGACATTGTTTTTATTATCAGCCTGATTTGGGACATATGTCCTGTATTAGTTTCCTATTGTCATTGTGACACATTACCACAAGTTTGGTATCCTAAAACAACACAAATGTATTCTCTTGCAGTCCTGGAAGTCAGAAGCCTGAAATCAGCTACACTGGGCTAAAGTCAAAGTGTTGGGCTCCTTTTGAAAGCTCTAAGAAAAGAATGAAATGTGGAGTTATTGTTTTTCGTTTGTTTGTTTGTTTTTGGCTGTGCACATCATGGCTTGTGGGATTTTAATTCTGTGACCAGGGATTGAACCCAGGCCAAGGCAGTGAAAGCGCTGAGTCCTAATCACTGGACTGCCAGGGCATTCCCCGGAGTTATTGTTGAATGCGTAAAGAATTTCTGTTCAGGGTGATGAAAAAGTTCAGGAGATGGTTAATGGTGGTGGTCCCACAACATTGTGAATGTTCTTAGTGCCATGGAATTGAACACTTTAAATGGCTGAAATGATAAATTTTATATCTATTTCACCACAATTTTAAAAAATCAAAAAAAGGGAATTGAAACTGATAAATAACATCATTCTCTCTAGACAAAAATGAACAAAAATCATTCCAATGTTAAGCAAAAGTCAAAGTGATTAAATATTTTGGAAGACAATATGCAAAGATATTTTTATGACCTCAGAGGAGTTGAGCACCTGGGAGACTAATACAATCCAAAAGGTAAAGACAGAGGAATTTAAGCACTTTAAAAATAAGCCACTAGGGCTTCCCTGGTGGCGCAGTGGTTGAGAGTCCGCCTGCCGATGCAGGGGACACGGGTTCGTACCCTGGTCCGGGAAGATCCCACATGCCGCGGAGCAGCTGGGCCCGTGAGCCATGGCCGCTGAGCCTGCGCATCCAGAGCCTGTTGCTCCGCAACGGGAGAGGCCACAACAGTGAGAGGCCCCCGTAATGCAAAAAAAAAAAAAAAAAAGTCACTAATAAAAAAGTTAATACAGAAAAAAAAAAAGCCACAAACAATTTTCGAGAATGAAAATTCAGAATTGTTCTTTCAATATAATGAAGAAAAAAGCAGGGCAAATAAACTTCCAATGAAATATCTCCACATGTGACCTTATTCACTTCATCAATATCAACGTGCTTTGATTACTCAGTACGGAAATAAACAACTTTTAATATATTCCGGCACTCTCAAAAATCAATCCTTCTCACCCTCTCCCCTGTAGCCCCCAGTCTACTTTCTGCCCTTATGAAGTTGCCTATTCTATGTACCTTATAACTGAAATCATACAATATTTGTCCTTTTTTGTCTGGCTTATTTCACAGAGCATAATGTTTTTAGGGTTTATACATGTTGTAATGTGTCAGAATTTCATTCCTTCTTATATGGCTGAAATGAATGAATGAATAAATAAATAACTTCATAACCTACAATTATAACCAGGCTTCCTGATATCATTGATTGCATAGATATGCCACTGGTTGTATCTAAAAAAAGAATACTAGAGTCCAGTTAGAGAAGAATGGTTTGTCCACATTTGCATTGTATGTGAAATACATGTGAACAGAAAGAGGTGGAGCAGTGAATGATGAACACCTGGCTTCACAGCATCAGGGAATCAACCACCCTGAATTTTTCCATTATACCTTCTTGGCCTTTAAGGATTTGCACTGCACTGGCATCAGAATGATGATGAAATTGTTTGGCTAATGAGGAGCTTTGGATATTGGTCCTCCAGAGGTACAGAGACTACAAATTGTGAAAACTGCACTCAACAGCATTTCCCCGGTAAAGAAACAGCACACCTGTACCTCCTCCTGGAGATAAGCCTTCTTGCCCAGGAGCCTGGAGCTTCACTCAGTCCCTCTCTTATAGAACTTTAGTCTCCATCACTGAACATCTAGCAGAGATGCATCATTGCATCTCTAGGAGAGATTCCATCATTGCACAGTGAAGTCATCCAGGTAGCAAAATGTCCCTTTGTTAATGTTTGGAAATCAGGGCAGGTGTTTTACTACAAGTTTATCCAGGGGAAACTGTGAGGAAAGGACATGCATAAAATGATTAGAACCAAGGCATTCATTTACCTCATGCCTGTCTCCCATCTTGACGTGTTCCCTCGTACCTTTCCCGAAATCCTCAAAGAGCTCTCATTCTGTCAGTCTCCTACTCTCTCTCCACAATGGCAAAGAACATGCTCATTTACAAACATGGTGATTGTTTTCAACTTGGCGGGCATTTAACTTCGTTTCTGTAGTGGTTTCGGGGAGGAGGCTTGGGCAGTTTTACTGTATCTTCCAGTTCTGTGTTTTTAACACAGCTCGGTGTTATCTCTGTTGCCAAGCTGTGAGGTCTCTGAGAAAGGAGGTGGCAATCCAGTTAGACTCATCAGCCTGACCACCTGTTTCTCCTAATAAAGTTACCAAATGTTATAAATAATCAGAACATCATAGTGTAATTTTTAAAATGACCATTCCTAGATCCTTTCGAGAATGAACAAATGTTGACACACTGCTTTATTAACTTCAGGTCTTTTTTCAAAATAACAAAATAACAAGCGTATGGAAAGCATCCCTCCATTCCATTACTTCCCTTCCCAAACTGGTGTTTGCCTCTGGTGATACTCCTGCTGCTGGACTAGGGACCACATCTTTTCCATCAGATCTATCAACAATATGGAACCCAGAAACCAAACAGATGTTTCAGAATTTCTTCTCGTGAGACTGACAGAGGATCCAGAACTGAAGACCACTTTCTCCAAACTGTTCCTGTCCGTGTACGTGATCACCATCCTGGGAAACCTTCTCATCATCTAGGCTGTCATCTCTGACTTCCAACTCCACACTCCCATGTACTTCTTTCTCTCCAGTCTGTCCTTTACTGACGTCTGTTTCAGCACCACCATGATCCCAAAGATCCTGGAGAACATCCAAGCACAGAATCAGAGCATCACTTGTAGAGGCTGCCTCACCCAGATCAGCTTTGTTCCGACTTTTGTTTGTTGGGAAAACTTTCTCCTTTTAGTTATGGCCTACGATCGTTATGTGGCTATTTGTCACCCACTAAGATACACAGTCAGCATGAACCCCCGCCTCCGTGTTCAACTGATTCTACTCTCCTTGTTCATTAGCACTGCAGATGCCCTGCTCCATAGTCTGACGGTGCTACAACTGTCCTTTTGCACAGACCTGGAAATCTCCCTCTTCTGTGAAGTTGTTCAGGTCATCAAACTTGCATGTTCTGATACCCTCATCAATAACATCCTGATATATTTTGCAGCTAGCATATTTGCTAGTGTTCCTCTTTCTGGAATCATTTTCTCTTAGATTCAAATTGTTTCCTCCATTTTGAAAATGCCATCATCAGGCGGAAAGTAGAAAGCTTTTTCTACCTGTGGGTCTCACCTCTCAGTTGTTTCCTTTTTCTATGGGACAGCTTTTGGGGTGTGCATTAGTTTGGCAGTTACTGACTCTTCCAGGAAGACTGCAGTGGCTTCACTGATGTACAGTGTGGTCACTCGTATGATGCACCCCTTCATCTACAGCCTGAGGAACAGAGACATGAAGGGAGTTTTGAGGAAACTTATTGGTAGAGTATTTCTTTTCTGTGATTGTGTCATCCGATTTGGGGTGGGTTCACTAGAATGAATCAAAGTAAAAGGAATACTGATGAGCTAGAACGCCTGACTCTTTCATCAGTAGGTTCTTTGATAAATAGATAACATGATGGCTAAGTGCATTTTAACTTAGGGTTAAAACCTGAAGTGCTCTTTTTTTTTTTTTCTTTAGCACTGTGATTTTTGACACATGATTTCCATTCTCTAAGAAAAGTTTCTTCAGTTAAGGTCTATGGAAGCTGAATCTGAGGCAGAGGTTCATGGTATAGTAATTTTGTGGGGAATGTTCTGAGCACAAGGGAAGTGGGAAAAGGTGGATAGGTCAAGGAAATGATTTAAAGAAGTCTGTGGTCATGCAGAAGTAGATTCTGCTTGATTCTCTGGGTAGCACCGTGTGAACTGCACCCCAGAGTTAAGCCTACTGTGGGACGTAGTGGTTGATCTTTCATACCCCAGATCAGGAATCCTTGAGACTGGTCACTGGTAAATTGTACATGTGTGGGGCAACATTAGCAACCAGAACACTCAGCTTTATTTTGTATACAAGTTTTTGTGATTAGATTATCTCAGTAGTTTGAAATGATTGTGTGATGTTTGAAATTGATCAGTGAGGAAGACTTTCTTCCTAATAAGAGAAATTAATCCTGAGTCTAATATGTGCAAACAATAAAGATATCTTCATTACAAGGATCTCAGAGGTAGAAAATGCACAGGAAAGTAGAGATTCGTTCATTCCTCCATGAAGTGGCTTCATGCTGGGGCTGATTCCCCTCGTGGACCCAGATGGCTTCACAGATGCAGGTATCATATCTAGACATGATTCCCAGAGGGAAAAAACCCAAATAACAAAAAACCCTGACTGACCTTCCCTGGGTCTGAGGTTAATTGAGGGACTATTTATAATGGATATTTCCGTGGCATCATCCATAAGGTATTACCTTCAATCTTATCACTGAGAATAGGATCATACGCCACCTACTTAATCAATTCCTGGTATAGGGGAAATGATTACTATGAGAACCTTGCTCTTATCATATGTAGTGTAATTACTGGACAAAAACAGGACAATGCTTCAATAAAATTTAACTAGTATTGCTGTGTTCCGTATCTTGCATATCTTCTTAACTCTTATAATCCTATTGTCTTCACATAACTTTATCACTTGCTTCAGCAGTTAGATTTGTTTTCATTTATTGTTATGTTTATCAGCCTTTTCCCTTGGTGTGAATAATATGATAAAATAAATATTTGTTAGGTAAGCAGGGCAAAGTTTGGTAATCTTCTGGCATTGTTTTTCCTTTGAAATCTTCTCATTGGCTTTTTTTTTTGAATTTCATTTTATCTTTTTTATACAGCAGGTTCTTATTCGTTATCTATTTTATACATATTAGTGTATATAAATCAATCCCAATCTCCAATTCATCCCACCACCGCCATCACCACCCCCACTTTCCCCCCTTGGTGTCCATATGTTGGTTCTCTACATCTGTGTCTCTATTTCTGCCTTGCAAACCAGTTTTCTAGATTCCACATATACACGTTACTATACGATATTTGTTTTTCTCATTCTTTTTTTTAACATCTTTATTGGAGCATAATTGCTTTACAATGGTGTGTTAGTTTCTGCTGTATAACAAAGTGAATCAGCTATACATATACATATATCCCCATATCTCCTCCCTCTTGCATCTCCCTCCCACCCTCCCTATCCCACCCCTCTAGGTGGTCACAAAGCACCGAGCTGATCTCCCTGTGCTATGCGGTGGTTTCCCACTCACTATCTATTTTACATTTGGTAGTGTATATATAAGTCCATGCCACTCTCTCACTTTGTCCCAGCTTACCCTTCCCCCTCCCGGTGTCCTCAAGTCCATTCTCTACGTCTGTGTCTTTATTCCTGTCCTGCCCCTAGGTTCTTCATAACCTTTTTGTTTTGTTTTGTTTTAGATTCCATATATATGTGTTAGCATACAGTATTTGTTTTTCTCTCTCTGACTTACTTCACTCTGTATGACAGCCTCTAGGTCCATTCAAGTCTCTACAAATGACCCAATTTCGTTCCTTTTTATGGCTGAGTAATATTCCATTGTATATATGTACCACATCCTCTTTATCCATTTGTCTGTTGATGGGCTTCATTGGCTTATTTGTAAGACTGTACCTGAGCTTTTACTTCTCTCCTTAATCATATTTTTTTCCTCAACTTTTTTTTTTATATTTATTTAGTTGCACTGGGTCTTAGTTGCAACACATGGGCTCCTGAGTTGTGGCACGCATGTGGGATCTAGTTCTCTGATCAGGGTTCAAACCCAGGCCCCCTGCATTGGGAGCACGTAGTCTTATCCACTGCACCACCAGGGAAGTCCCTCCTCAGTCATCTTATATTGCTTTGTTTCTTTTTTTTTAATTTAAGTTAAGCATTAAAAAAAATTAATTTATTTTTTGGCTGCATTGGGTCTTTGTTGCTGCGTGGGCTTTCTCTAGTTGTGGAGGGCAGAGGCTTGCCTTATTGTGGAGCATGGGCTCTAGGCACGTGGGCTTCAGTAGTTGTGACATGTGGGCTCAGTAGTTGTGGCTTCTGGACTCTAGAGCGCAGGCTCAGTAGTTGTGGCCCACGGGCTTAGTTGCTCCACGGCATGTGGGATCTTCCCGGATCAGGGCTCGAACCCGTGTCGCCTGCACTTGCAGGCAGATTCTTAACCACTGCACCACCAGGGAAGTCCCTATTGCTTTGTTTCTTACACACCTCTAGTGGAGTCCACATAAAGAAACATCCTTGAATAAAATTAATTGTATCATTGATGTCTTAGCAGATTGGGTGCAGACTTAGGGCCTTCATGGAAAATTATTAAATGTGTCTTATTCTATGGAGAACTACTTTCCTTTGACAAGGAGATGTTGAGAATAAGACAAGAGTGTAATGCCAACTGGCCCGAGGCAGGGGAACGCAATCAGACTCACAGGTTGCATCAGACCAAAACTCTCCGGACCACCCAGTTCCAGAAACTGATCTGGAGACTTTCCGGACCACCCAGTTCCAGGAACTGACCTGGGGCCTTTCCACCCGGCCCAGCCTTCCCGCCTTTCGAGGGGCGGGACTAACGGTCCCAAGACTGATGCGACCGGCACCAGATACTGCCACGATACCCGAAAAGACCACCAAATAAGGAATACCCTGCGCCCTCCCGGATTCACCACACCCCTTTCCCTTCTTCCCCTATAAATTCTGCCCAAACCCTCTCCCGGGCGCGACTTCTCTGGCCCCTTTCTCTCGGACCTGTGAACCTCGCCCGGGAGCGTTCCCAAATAAAGCTTGTTTAAGCTCTCCCCGTTTCTTGGTGCCGTTCCTTAGGAAGAGGAGAAAGGGAAGCTGGCAAAATAAGCTGGATCACTTTCCCCAGAAGCACAGAAACAAGAGGCCACCAGTCAGAATCATCTCTGTGGGTGAGGTGAAAACAGTGGAGCTGTCAAGGGAGAGTCAAGAGAGTGGGTGAAGAACTTTCTGTGCACTGGTGGTTGAGGGGTGGTTTTATTTTCAGCACCAACCTGGGAAACAGCTCCCTGCCCGGCATTCCTGTTCACTCTAGTGCAGAGCTTCCTCCATTGATGTCCACAGAACAGCTGCAGAGATGAATCACCTGAGACCTTCGTTCGTACTGAGGTTTCCCTGACCTCCAGCAAGAACCACTGACTTTGAACCTCTGGGGAGACATGTAAGGGATTATAGAACTCTTAATGACTACTTTTGGAGATTCTGATGACCTCTAAATTCTAAGCTGCATGACCCATATTAGAAGAACATGGGAAATATATTTAGAATTAAGAATATGGAAGGGCCTTTCCTCAATTTTACTTGTTAAAATATCAAATACAAAGGAGAGCTTAACACCTATGTGTAGTTCTGCAGGAATAGTAACATAATAAACATGCACATACCTATCCTGAAGTTAAAGCAATGCCGACATTATAGAATGCAACTGTTCTCCCACTTGCATCACCCCCTCCCCTCCAGGGACAAAGAGAATCCTGAATTTTTTTTACTGATCCTTTTCTTTGATGTTCTTCTATTCGTTTAACTCCTATGAATTTGTCATTATTTGGTCACATTTGCACTGTAAAACTGGTAATAGGATTAAATGTCATGTCTTATCACTTCTGTATTTAGGTCTCTGCAATTAATAGATTTTCCTCTTTTCAAAATTTTTTTTTCTTTTTTTTTGTGGTACGCGGGCCTCTCACCGTGTGGCCTCTCCCGTCGAACTTCTTCTTCTCCGATTTGGATCCCTTTAATTTCTTTTTCTTCTCTGATTGCTGTGGCTAAAACTTCCAAAACTATGTTGAATAAAAGTGGTTATAGTGGGGCTTTCCTGGTGGCGCAGTGGTTGAGAGTCCGCCTGCCGATGCAGGGGACGCGGGTTCGTGCCCCGGTCCGGGAAGATCCCACATGCCACGGAGATGCTAGGCCCGTGAGCCATGGCCGCTGAGGAGCCTGCGCGTCCAGAGCCTGTGCGTCCGGAGCCTCTGCTCCACAACGGGAGAGGCCACAACAGTGAGAGGCCTGCGTACTGCAAAAAAAAAAAAAAAAA
>NW_020175432.1:3998527-3999016 GCF_003031525.2 Neophocaena asiaeorientalis asiaeorientalis
GATTTGGATCCCTTTAATTTCTTTTTCTTCTCTGATTGCTGTGGCTAAAACTTCCAAAACTATGTTGAATAATAGTGGTGAGAGTGGGCAACCTTGGCTTGTTCCTCATCTTAGTGGAAATGGTTTCAATTTTTCACTATTGAGAACCATGTTGGCTGTGGGTTTGTCATATATGGCCTGTATTATGTTGAGGAAAGTTCCCTCTATGCCTACTTTCTGGAGGGTTTTTTATCATAAATTGATGTTGAATTTTGGTGAAAGCTTTTTCTGTATCTATGGAGATGGTCATATGGTTTTACTCCTTAAATTTGTTAATATGGTTTATCACACTGATTTATTTGTGTATCTGAAGAATCCTTGCATTCCTGGGATAAACCCCACTTGATCATGGTGTGTGATCCTTTTAATGTGCTGTTGGATTCTGTTTGCTAGTATTTTGCTGAGGATTTTTGCATCTATGTTCACTAGTGATATTGGCCTGTAGTTTTC
>NW_020175432.1:4000029-4024566 GCF_003031525.2 Neophocaena asiaeorientalis asiaeorientalis
TTAATTCTGATCTGATTTTATGATTTCTTTCCTTCTGCTAACTTTGGGGGTTTTTTTTCTTCTTCTTTCTCTAATTGCTTTAGGTGTACATATAGGTTGTTTATTTGAGATTTTTCTTGTTTCTTAAGGTAGGATTGTATTGCTATAAACTTCCCTGTTAGAACTGCTTTTGCTGCATCCCATAGATTTTGGGTCATCGTGGTTTCATTGTCATTTGTTTCTAGGTATTTTTTGATTTCTTCAATGATCTCTTGTTTATTTAGTACCATGTGTTTGTGTTTTTTACGTTTTTTTCCCTGTAATTGATTTCTAATCTCATAGCAAAAAAAAAAAAGATGCTAGCAGAGACTGTGGTCATCTAATATCTTGACCAACGATAGGAGATCCGTTTCTAACCTCAGATCTCAGTTCTCTGCTGACTGGTGACAGTTCCTGGACATATGGACCTTTTTGTAGGGCAGAAAGACAGAGACAGAAAGGGAAAGAGACTGAGACACAGAGAGAGAGGTAGGGAGGGAGGGGAAAAGGGAGGAGGGGGAGGGAGGAAGGGATGAGCGAAGATGAGAAGGAGGAGGTACAACAAGATGAAATCACAATCTTTATAATCAAATATCAGAATGAGTTTTTATCATTTTTGCTGTATTCCATTTGTTGGAAAAAAGTCACATGTCCCGCCCATATTCAAGGAGATGCCATTACACACGGAGTAAATACCAGCGGGCAGGGATCTTTGGGATCTTAGCCACCTTAGAGGCTGTCTGATGCACCGACATCCTCCTAGAGGCATCTTTTCAGGCGGATTGACCCTCAGTGTCAGGGGAGATTGAGGGCGGCATTCTCAAAGCAGGGCTTAGGTGCTGGTATTGACACTCTGAATTCATGCAGTTCCAAGTCGAGACACACGGGGGCAGCAGAAACACATAGCTAGGATGTCTCGTGCCCCTCAAGTCCTTGGAACCGAAGTTTCCAGGAAGGGTCTCAGTGGTACCAGGCACAGACTTGCTGATCTTGGTTCCTTACCGCACCCCCACCTCAGCCCGTTCACCACAGGGGAGCCACAGACTCAGCTTCCCAAAGGCTTCCCAAATTGGGGCACATTAGGAAAGTGGCCTTAAGTGTTCTGAGTTTCCCAACCATCCCATCCTCAGGATTTACCAAATCTCTGCCCCCTCTTCCCCACCACACCCAGGACCAGCACTGTCTGGGGTCCAAACAGGGAAGGCACAGAGGGTTCTTGTTCTTTCTGAGGTAGAGAGAGAGACAGAGAGACAGAGAGAGAGAGAAAGAGACAGAGAGAGAGAGAGAGAGAGAGAGAGAGAGAGAGAGAGAGAGAGGAAGATACTGCAATTCTGATCAAAAATACAACAACAAACGTGAATGGAGCCCAGAGGCCAACTTGGAACAAGATAGGTTGTCGTGTCCACTTCATCTGAGCGGCGGGTTCAAGGCAGGATTTGGAGAAGGAGGCCAGGGTGAAGGTGGAGAGACAAGACTGACAGAGTAATTAGACTTTTGGGACACTCAGCATTCCCACAGCACATATTCATTGGGCGCCTATGATGTTCCTAAGTCTTATGCCCGGGAAATCAATGGACTAATTGGTGAAACAACCCAAAAAAATCTGTCCTCCAGGAGCTAACATTCTAGTGTCAGAGTCCATGAATATAATCAGTAAGCAAAAAATTTTTTTCTTTTTTGGCTGCGCTGCAGGGCATGCGGGATCTTAGTTCCCCTACAGTGCCCTCAGCAGTGAAAGCTCGGAGTACTGACCACTAGACCATCAGAAATTCCCTCAATAAGCAAATTAAGAAAGATATAAGATCCCACTTTTGAGGAACAAAGTAGGGATGAAGGTGGAGGGGTATATTCTAGTTTTCTTTTTAACAGCTTTATTGAGATATAATTCATATAACATTCACTCATTTAAAGTATACAATTCAATGGTTTTTAATCTATTCACAGAGCTGTGAATCTCCACATCACCACAATCAAATTTAAAGCATTTCCATTACCCCAAAAAGAAACCCCATACTCAATGACAATCCTTAGACCCAATTTCACCCAAACTCCACAACCCCCTGCCCTGGGCAACCACTAATCTATTTTCTGTCTCTATAGATTTGCTGATTCTGGGCATTTTTCATAAGTGGAATACACAATATATGGTCTTTGTGACTGGCCTTTTTCACCTAGCATAATGTTTTCAAGGTTTATACTTCATTCCTTTATATAACCAAATAATACTCCATTATATTTTGGATATATGTGTCGAGATAGCACGTTTTGTTTATCCATTATATTTTGGATATATGTGTCGAGATAGCACGTTTTGTTTATCCATTATATTTTGGATATATGTGTCGGGATAGCACGTTTTGTTTATCCATTATATTTTGGATATATGTGTCGGGATAGCACGTTTTGTTTATCCATTATATTTTGGATATATGTGTCGGGATAGCACGTTTTGTTTATCCATTATATTTTGGATATATGTGTCGGGATAGCACGTTTTGTTTATCCATTCATCAGTTGATGGACATTTGGATTGTTTCCACTTTCTGGATGTCATGAATAATGCCGCTATGAACATTTACATACAAGTTTTTGTACAAACAAGATTTTCGATTTATATTATTATTATCTTTGTTTAGGTATAATTGACTATATTATAACATTATATTCGTTTCAAGGATACAACATAATGATTCAATGTTTGAATATACTGCAAAAGGATCATAGTAAGTCTAGTTCACATCTGTCACCATACATAGTTGCAAAATTTTTTTTCTTGTGATGAGAACTTCTAAGCAACTTTCAAATATGCAATAGTGTATGGTTAACTATAGTCACTGTGCTGGATATAGGACGGCAGTTTTAAATTAAGTAGTTAGGGAAGATCTCTCTGAGAAGGGGACATTTGGTTTAAGGACCTTAAAAAGTGAAGGAGGTGTATATGTTAATCCCAGTCTCATAATTTATCCCTCCCCCTCCCTTTCCCCCCTGGTAAACATAAGTTTGTTTTTTACATCTGTGACTCTCTGTTTTGTAAATAAGTTCATTTGTACCATTTTTTTAGATTCCACATATAAGCAATATCATATTTGTCTTTCTGTGTCTCACTTCACTCATTATGACAAGCTCTAGGTCCATCCATGTTGCTGCAAATGGCATTATTTTGTTCTTTTCTTTTTTGTGGCCGAGTAATATTCCATTGTGTATATGTACTACATCTTCTTTATCCATTCCAATATAAAATAGATAACGAATAAGGACCTACCGTATAGCACAGGGAACTCTACTCAATACTCTGTAATGACCTATATGGGAAAAGAATCTAAAAAAGAGTGGATATATGTATATGTATAACTGACTCACTTTGCTGTACAGCAGAAACTAACACAGCATTGTAATTCAACTATATTCCAATAAAATATTTTTAAAATTAAATCAGGTTATGAATAAGCTAGGGGCAGGACAGGAATAAAGATGTAGATGTAGAGAATGGACTTGAGGACATGGGGAGGTAGAAGGGTAAGTTGGGACAAAGTGAGAGAGTGGCATGGACTAATAATACTACCAGATGTAAAATAGGTAGCTAGTGGGAAGCAGTCACTTAGCACAGGGAGATCAGCTCGGTGCTTTGTAACCACCTAGGGGGGTGGGATAGGGAGGGTGGGAGGGAGACGCAAGAGGGAGGAGATATGGGGATATGTTTATATGTATAGCTGATT
The DNA here is from genome assembly GCF_003031525.2 of Neophocaena asiaeorientalis asiaeorientalis. Taxonomy (NCBI): domain Eukaryota; kingdom Metazoa; phylum Chordata; class Mammalia; order Artiodactyla; family Phocoenidae; genus Neophocaena; species Neophocaena asiaeorientalis. The sequence continues at coordinate 4,003,764 of NW_020175432.1, forward strand.
CACTTTGTTATAAAGCAGAAACTAACATACCATTGTAAAGAAATTATACTCCAATAAAGATGTTTAAAATTTTTTTAATTTAATTTTTTAAAAAAGGAGAAGGAGGACACAGAGAACAACCAGTGCAAAGGCCCTGAGGTGAGAGTGAGCACACTGGCATGAAGAAGGAATCACTCTGAGAATAAGATTGGGTCATATTAATAGAGCTAAATAATGAGCAGGGGTCTTTGGTCTTATTTTTTTAATTAATTTTTATTGGAGTATAGTTGCTTTACAATGCTGTGTTAGTTTCAGTTTCAAAGTGAATCAGCTATATGTATACATATATCCCCTCTTTTTTGTATTTCCTTCCCATTTAGGTCACCACAGAGCATCTAGTAGAGTTCCCTGTGCTATACAGTAGGTTCTCATTAGTTATCTATTTTATACATAGTAGTGTATATACGTCAATCCCAATCTCCCAATTCGTCCCACCCCCCCTTCCCCACCCACGCTTGTATCCATATGGCCATTCCCTACGTCTGTGTCTCTATTCCACGAACAGTTGTTTTTGTTTTTGTTACTGTAAGACAATTAGAGCAGTTCCCAGAGATGATGAAGAAAAAGTGCAGGGGAGGGTGTGGAGAGCAGAGGGATGGAGAAAAATGAAAGGGGCTGGAGATGAAGGAAGTGTGAGTCTTCAGCAATCGGAGGGTAAATGGCCAGGTGGAGGTGTTACCCTGGGGTCAGAGCCCATGAAAAGGGCAGACCTGGGCTTTAGAAACTGACACCAGTGCTGCAAAGGCCTGGAACTCCCCCTGGTGAGTTGGAATCCCACCCACCCTCCTCCTCAAAGTCTCTAGCAACTCAGACCTGAGCTGAAAAGTCCTGTATCCCTGACAATGCCCTAACCCCATCTGGGCAGAAGGCAGGTCTCAGGTGTCATTAACAAACCACCTGAGGATTTGCTGAAAGATGTCAGATTTCCCTGCTAGATCCAATATCCTTAAGACATGAACCCCACAGTCTGTCCTGCTCATTTTTTTGTTCCCAGTGCCCACAAAAACTAGAGAACAGTCAGGGTTCACTATGGACAGGCTTTCTCTCTCAGCACCGTGGGGCAGGGAAGGAACTGGGAGAGTCCAAAGAGTCCAGGAATAAGTCTGAACTATCAGGTTTCAGCAAATCTAAGGACTAAGGTACTCCAGGGAGTACCCAAAAACAAAGTGACGGGAAAGAGAAGAAGCATTTCCCTCCCTTTAGGATAGAGAGGGTGTAACCGAGCAGGACCCTATGGGGCCTTCCTGGGACAGGCCCTTCCCCTAGATCCTCTGCTTTAGCTCCTCTCTGAACCACCTGGATAACAGTATCTGATGTACATTTCCTGAGTTGTTTTACAGATGTAAAAATCCCCCACCAAGTGGAAGATGTTAACTACTTGATGACCAAGAGCACATAGTCCCCAAGGCCTCTTGGAGCCTAAGGGTTGATAATGTTAACCCCTGCGACACCGCCCTGTTACCTCCCCATCAGCCAATCAGAGAACTGTGCACGAGCTGATCACATACCCTATGAACCCCTGTCCTCACCTGGCTTTTAAAAATTCTTTGCTGGGGACTTCTCTAGTGGTGCAGTGGTTGGGACTCTGTGCTCCTAATGCAGGGGGCCCAGGTTCGATCCCTGGCCAGGGATCCCGCATTCATCCCTCAACTAAAGAGCCCACCTGCCACAACTAAGACCCAGTGCAACCAAATAAATAAGCATTTTTTAAAAAAATGCTTTGCTGAAACCCTTCAGGGAGCTTGGGGTTTTCTGGGGCATGAGCCACCCGGCTCCTACAGTAAAACTTTCTCTGCTCCAAACTCTGACTTTTTGGTTTGTTTGGCCTTGCTGTGCATCGGGTACACGAACTTGCATTAACAAGGGGGGTCCCTAGGACACAGTGCAGAGGGTGCCAGCTGAGCTGACTAGCAGTAAGATGTGTAGCCCCCTCTCCAGTCTTTGAGAGAGAAGGACATGGTAGGTCCTCTTGAGAAATAAGACATCTTAAAGCAGGTGCCCATACCCTCTTGGGGGGGTGTCCCAGACCCTACTGAGAATCAGACAGGAACTGGGAGCCTCCTCCCTGGAGAAATGCACATTCGTGGCCACTCCCATAATTGCAGTGGTTTTAGTGATTCAGAGCACAGGCTCTGGGGTTAGGCTGCCTGGTCTGAAATCCTGGATCTACCGCTAGCCAGCTGGGTCAGCTTAGGTAAAGCCCTAATCTCCTCTATACCTCAGTTTTTTCTCTGTAAAATGAGGGCAATTGTAATAATAAACCTCACCTTCCAATGCAGAGGGTGCGGGTTCGATCCCTGGTCAGGGAGCTAAGATCCCACATGCCTCGTGGCCAAAAAACCAAAATATAAAACAGAAGCAGTATTGTAACAAATTCAATGAAGACTTAAAATGGTCCACATCAAAAACATCTTTAAAATAATAATAATCATACCCACTTGGTTAGATTATTGGATGATTAAACAGGATAAGGTGGTGGAGAGTTTCAGACCACATGCGGCAAATAATAACTATTATTATTACTGATGGACCCCATTGTTGGTTTCCTAGGGGCACATGGAGCTGTTTATATCCTGTTTTAGGGTCGGGAGGAAGATGCACAAATTTGCAGTGTGGACCTAAAAATTTATTCACAACCTAAAAGTTGAGAGTTATGTTTTATTTGGTGGGAATTTTTAGGACTTCAAGCCCAGGAGGCAGCATCTCAAGTAATCCTGAGAGAACTGCTCCAAGGAGGCAAGCATGCTAAGCCAGGTTATATAGGCGTTTTGTAACAAAGGGCAGGTGGTTGGGAACATCAAAAGACTATTGTTAATTAAAGAAAACCAGATAACTCAAGTTAAGGAATTAAGCACTTTTTCTGTGTATAGGAAGATGCAAGAGTCTGGGCTCATTGAAATCATTCCTTCTTTTTTTCCCTGTGTCATTTCTTTTTTAACATCTTTATTGGAGTATAATTGCTTTACAATGGTGTGTTAGTTTCTACTTTATAATAAAGGGAATCACTTATACATATACGTATGTTCCCATACCTCTTCCCCCTTGCGTCTCTCTCTCTCCCACCCTCCCTATCCCACCCCTCTAGGTGGTCACAAACCACCGAGCTGATCTCCCTGTGCTATGCGGCTGCTTCCCACTAGCTATCTATTTTATGTTTGGTAGTGTATATATGTCCATGCCCCTCTCTAACTTTGTCACGGCTTACCCTTCCCCTTCCCCATATCCTCAAGTCCATTCTCTAGTAGGTCTGTGTCTTTATTCCCGATCTCAGGGCTCACTGTACGGAGTGGTTCCAGTCTGATGGCTGGTAGATGGCAGGTATTCTTTCCTTCCTGAGTTCCCTCAGGGCTCACCAGCTCACCATCTGCGGTAGCTGCATTCGTTGACAACTGTAACATCCTTTGTTTCCTGATGTGGCAGGAAATATTCCATTTCTCAGCAGCCAGGGCTGGATGGTAAGTAGGAGGAGAAGGCAATCCTGAGAATCTGTGTTTTTTCCATCCTTCAGTCTCAAGGCTGATTCCCACAGAGACCAGAGGTAAATCCAAAAGGTGTTGCTTTAAATGTCTCAAGGCAGGAAGTTAAGGACACCAGGTGTCTGAGCCTTGGTGGCAGCAGGAAAGGTAATCTGTGGGCTTTGGGGACCAGGGCAGGGGGTTATTGGGGAAGGAGGAGACCTCTGAACAACTCACTGGTGGGGGAAGCAGTTCTGGGGGCCCCTTGGTCAAAGGGCTTTGGAGGCCTGAAGTCCCCAGCAAATACCATGTGGTTAATAAATTTTCTCCTCCTGTGGGAATAAAATCAGCAAGATTGATTGGTGATGTCTGCCTGGGCCAGAGCAAACGGAGAGTATGGTGTATACTCTGGTAACTGCTTTCCCTGTCATAAGCCTCATTCATTCTTTTACGGAGCATCTTTGAGGTCCCAGAGAAAGTGCCAAAGATGAATAAGGCCCTGATTGGAGTTGTGCTCAGGGCAGGTCCTGCACAGTAGGGCCTCTCAACCCAGCCCAGATGTGGGGGTGGGGGAAACAGAGAAGATTTTCTGGAAGATTATTTCCTGAGCAAAAAAAAGAGAAGTGCATATGGAGGTCAGAAATTACAATTGTATTGTCTGGGAAGTTGGTTAAAAGCACCAACAGGGTCTACAAGGCAGATGATTTAAAGTTTTCTTAGAAAAATAAAGTGTTTAGCTTAAAAATAAAAAGAATATAATTATTGGTGTGTTTTAAACTCTCCCCAGATTTCACAAGGGCAGGATCTCGTGTGTCTTGTTTTCTACTGTGACACCAACATCTACAGAAGGACCGAGTCCAGGTGTGTTGGTAAATGTTTAACAATCAGCTCTTGGGGTGGGAGTGGAGATCCTGATTTGTAGTGTTTGCCAATTCCCGTGGTGTAAACATTTCCATCATTGGCTGATTTCAAGAACCAGTGTGACATCATTGAGCTTGAAGTTGGGAAGGGATTGGCAGTAGCCCAGAATTCTCATCATAAACATACAATAGACTTAACATCAAGACCCTATAATGGTAAAATGCAGCACATAATTAGGAAGCGATGAGTTTTGCGTATTTATTTATTCCCTTTGTTTGTAATATAATATATTTAATCCTAAGTTTATATAATTTAATTTTTAATGATGCCTATGTTTAAAAACTTGCTCACAGAACTCCTGACAATAACTGGCTTTTGTGAGATGGGATGAGCCATCTGCAGCACAGCAGTGACCTTGCTCATAGCAGACATTCAGTGAATACTTGTTGAATGGATGAATTAATTTATCAAATAGCACATGCATGCTGAAAGCATCCAGCCAATATTGAAGTATTTTTAGGAAGATGTGAAAGCCCTCCTTTTATTTCCTCATATACTGGGGTAACCACACTTTTCTGTGTGTCTTTCTGAATATTTTCTGTACACACACATATAAACAAAGGTCAGAGGAAGATGTTTTTCTTTTGTTTCAAAGGAATCTTATCAAACGTGTTAGTCTCCTCTCCCTTTCTAATTCTATTTTTAATTCTATTTTTAAATTTTTATTTTAAATTTTTACTTATTTATTCAACAATGCACTCTGGAAATTAGTTCTCTTGGCCCATCAAGAGCTACCCTGTCTTCTAATTGGCTCCTTCCAAAATCTTCCCTGAATGGATCAGAGTTCTGTTGTCCAGGACAGCAGCCAGTAGCTACATGTGGCCACTGGGCCCTTGAAATGTGGATACTAGGCCTGCATAACTAAGTTTATAATTTTGTTTAATTTAAACTTAAAATTGAAAACTGAGTCTCCATTCAGTGATTGGAAGACTCGTAAGCACATTTGGAAACAACGTGGGTATAGGAATCTACTTTTTTTTTGCGGTACACGGGCCTCTCACTGCTGTGGCCTCTCCTGTTGCCCCGGATGCGCAGGCCCAGCGGCCACGGCTCACGGGCCCGGCCGCTCTGCGGCACGTGGGATCTTCCCGGACCGGGGCACGAACCCGCGTCCCCTGCATCAGCAGGCAGACTCCCAACCACTGCGCCACCAGGGAAGCCCAGGAATCTACATTTTTAAACTGTAAATTTTATGAAATTTAAATACAAATCGAGTGACTCTTGTCAACTGAAAAAAAAAATGCACAACCTAAAAGTTGAGAATTATATTTTACTCAGCAGGCATTCTGAGGACTTCAAGCCTGGGACATAGCATCTCAGATAACTCTGAGGGACTGCTCTGAAGAGGCAAGGGAGTGCCAGGAAATATAGGATTTTTTGCAACAAAGACCAGGTATTCAGAGCATCAAAATATTACTGTTAATTAAAGAAAACTAGATACCTCAAGTTAAGGAATTTGGTGTTTTTCTATGTATGGGAACATGCAAGAGTATGGGCTCACTGAAATCATTCCTTTGAAATGCACCTCAGCTATCTGGGGCCAGTATCCTGCTTTTCTCTATCCTGAATCCCCTCAGGGTACACAGTTAGGGGGACAGCAATGGCTGAGGGCTTGGCAGTGGGCAGTGCATTTGTCTCCATCCTGAGTCCCCTCAGGGCTCACCATCTGGGCAGCTGTAATGTGATGGCTTGATGGTTACAACATCCTTTGATTACTGATATGGCAGACAATATTTTTCACTCACACTCTGGTGAAAATCTAGCATCTTAATTAAGATGTGTTGAACATGTAAAATACACACTGAAGTTTGAAGAACTTAGTATGAAAAAAATCTCATTAATAATTTGTTGATTATGTATTGACACAACCATATTTTTAGATAGGTTGCGTTCCATAAAATTCATGATCCAACTTAATTTTACCTGTTTCTTTTTACTTTTCAAACTGTAGCTACTAGAAAATTTTAAATTGCATATATGGTTCACATTATATTTCTACTGGAAGGGAATTCCCTGGCAGTCCAGTGGTTAGGACTCCATGCTTTCACTGCCGAGGGCACAGGTTCAATCCCTGGTCAGGGAACTAAGATCCTGCAAGCTGTGTGGTCAAAAAAAAAAAAAAAATTAATATTTCTATTGGACAACACTGGGTCAGATGTTCCAGATCTGTTTGGTGAAGGTTTGTTGTTCTGGAAATACAGGGGTCAATTTGTCATGAACATATAAAATGTACTACACATCAGGAAAAATATTTTTATTTATTAATAATAGTAATAAGAGCATGCACTGAGTCATTAATTACTCTGCCTCAACACTCTTGACATTTGAGGCCAGATCATCCTTGGTTGTGGGGCCATCCTATGCACTATAGGGTGTTGAACAGTGTCCCATGCCAGTGACACTCTCTCCTCCAGCTGTGACAACCAGAAATGTCTACAGACATTGCAAAATATCCCCTCTAGACATTGCCAAATGTCTCCTGACATTGCCAAGAATCACATACACCCCATTGAGAACCATTACGCTAGGCTAAGCTGAGTGCCTCATCTCATTGAAGTCTTGATTTCTGGGGTAGGAATTATCTCCACCTTGCAGATAGGAAACGGGCTCAGAGGGGTTAAGTGACTTACCCAAGGTCACAAAGGAGGGTTGCCCTGGGCGCTGCACCCCCACAGTGCTTTAGCTAGAGCAACTCACCAGGGTGAGTGTCATACACCAAGTTCTCCTCTGGGCTCCCGGCCTGGCCCCGTGAGGCACCAGCATTCACTGGCCATGTGCCCATGACCTCCGAGCATTCGTTTCCTTATGTGCAAAATGAGGTTGCATTAGACCCTGAATTCCTTTGCGTGTGATGAGCATCACACTGTATTCCCCGGAATAAGGACAGGAAGGGCAGGTTCAAGTTTCCCATTTACTGATTTTATTTATTAAAACTCACTCACAGAGCGGGCCTACTGTGCATCAGGCAGTCCTAACCTCTTTACACAGCTCCCCTAGGAGGTGGTTTCTTTATATCCATTGACAAGTGAAGAGACTGGAGGCTCAGAGAAGTTGAGTGACTTGCACAAAGTCACACAGCTAGCAGGGAGACAGGTCAAAATTCGAACTTTGGCATCAGGCTCCAGAGCCCGTACACATAACCACTTGCTTATTTGGGGTTGATGTGTGTGGCAAATAAACCATAATTTGGGGAGACAGACCCAAACCCAGGGAATCCATTCTTTCTTAGCCTGACCTTGGGGTGCTGGTTTCTCTTGGACCTAAACCCAGATCCTGCATTTATATCTTGAGGAGCTGAGCAGTGTCAGGCCCCCTCCCCCATCCTCCTGGGTATTTTCCTTAGTCACCTGGGAGGAGAAAATGGAGCTGCCTCTCAAGGACAATGGGACAGCTCAGTTACTAATTCCACTTCTGGGCAAGGTCTCTGCATTTCCAAGGCGGGGAGGAGGTACAGCTTCCTGGTGGGCTCAAGGGAGTTGGAGGACCCAGGAGCCATAACCTCTGCTCAGACCCCCCGGGCTCTGGGTCTGCTTTAGCTAAAAGAAGTCATCCATGTTAAGGAACACCAGTCACCCCTGCCCCAAGTACTGTATTTGAAAAGAGGAGCCTCTGGGACAATTTGCAGCCAAAAGGAATCAAGTGCCTCCTCTGGGTGGCCTTTTCTGATTTCCCCCCACTCATGTCAACTCCATTGTTAGCAAATATTTTCATTCATTCATCCATTCATTCACCCATCTATCCACTAATTCATTCGTGTATTTATTCATTCAGCAAGCATATTCTAAACTACTAGGTGAGGTCCTGCAATAGCCGAGACATGGAAACAACCTAAATGTCCGTCAACAGATGAATGGATAAAGAAGATGTGGTACAAATACACAATGGAATACTACTCAGCCATAAAAAAGGAATGAAATAATGCCATGTGCAGCAACATGGATGCAACTAGAGATTATCATACTAAGTGAAGTAAGTCAGAAAGAGAAAGACAAATACCTTATGATATCACTTATATGTGGAATCTAAAATATGACATAAATCAAGCTATCTATGAAACAGAAACAGACTCACAGATATAGAGAACAGACTGGTGGTTGTCAAGGGGGAGGGGGTTGGGGGAGGGACGGGTTGGGAGTTTGGGACTGGCAGATGCAAACTGGCATATATAGGATGGATAAACAGCAAGATCCTACTGTGTAGCACAGGGAACTATATTCGATATCTCGTGATAAACCATAATGGAAAAGAATATGAAAAAAAATGTATATACATGTAAAACTGAGTCACTTTGCTGTACAGCAGTAATTAACACAACATTGTAATTCAAGTATACTTCAATAAAAATAAACAAATGAATAAATAAATAGGTGCTGGACATAAGCAATAGGACTGAGCCCTGTCCATTAGATCTTACTCCCCCCATCCATTTCTCTGTGTCTCTCCCCCTTACTCCCTGTTCTATACCCACACTGGCCTCGGGAACATTCCCACTGCAGGGCCTTTGCACTTACTGCTGCAAACAATGCTCTTCCCCAGGCATTTTGGATCTTTGTCATGTGTACACATCACATCCTCAGTAACCCCTCTGCAACCTCCTGCTTTGAAGTATCCTGCTTGAAGTATCCCCTCTGCAACCTGCTGCTTTGATTAATTACTGTCTTCTCCCCCTTTTTCCCCCCTTCCTAAGAGTTATTGATATCTGAAATGACCTTACTTAAATTTATTTGCCCACGAGGCAGGGATGTCTGTCTGTTTGTCCATTGGTCGCTGTGTCTTTTGTACCTGGAACAATGCCCCCCACACAGTAGGCGCTCAATACTTACATGTTACATGGATGGACGGATGGATGGACGTGTAGATGGAACTCATCATAGGCTTGAAACAGAGCAGTCTTAAAAACACATCAGTGGCAAAGATGAGCTCAGGTGGTCAGAGAGGGAAGTAGCAGTCTGAGCAACTTCCTCAGAGGATCAAGGGAGTATCATAGGATCTCGTAGGACAAGCAGCCAGTTACTTAGTGGGTGGAGGGAACAGCATGTGAGGCAGAAGGAATAGAAAGGATTAGTATGTTGAGCTTTGGGGAAGACAAGAGGTTCAGAACTGTAGGGACATAAGCTGTGTGTGAAAAGAGAGAGAGAGAAATAGTGCTTGGAGGGGGACTTTGGGCTGCCAAGGTAGCAGAGACCACCCCTTGCAGACACCAGCTACATAATACACAGGGCCCAGTGCAAAATGAAAACAGGGACCCCTTGTTCAAAAATGATGAAGAATTACAAGACAGTGACAGCAGAGCATTAAACCATGACTGCATGGTCTCTTTTGCCAATTAAAGAATCAAACTCTGTCCTGGGGTCATGAGAAATCACTGAAAGTTTTTAAGTTGGACTAAGTGACCAGATCCAAGGTTGTGTGGGGATGGATCCAGGAGAAGCAGGGGGCTACCACCAGCCATCGGCCCAACAGAACTCCCATCCTGGAGCCCTGCTCCACCCCTGTCTCCTACTCATCCCTCACTCCCCAAGCCCACTCTGCTCCACCCACCAAGTGACTGTTCCCATCCCTCTGCCCCACCACTATGACTCAAATTGTGCTTCCCTGACTCATTCTAGCAGCCCGCTGCCCCTATTGGCCCCTTTTGCCTCCAGGATCTCTCCTTCCAACCCTGGGGCCCTGAGATCACACAGGATGCCTACACTCTTCTGCTCTGTTCCAGCCAGAAAGTAGTGGCACAGGACAGTGATGAAGTACATGTTCTGTGGCACCCAACAGACCTATGTTCAAACTGGCTGTGTGACCTTAGCAACTTACTCAACCTCTCTGTTCTTAAAACTGGTCTTTGGTCAAACAGTTTTGGCAAGTGCTGGATTTAAGGAGTCCACTCCTTTATGAGCTGTTAATATATGTTCTGAGCCTCTAAGAAGAGGCCATGGGATTTCTCAAAGGCATCCAACCCCTTTCTTTCCTCTGAGGAAGCATTTCTCAGGACTGATGGTCTGGGCAGAGCTGGCTCATCCTTTAGGGACAGAAAATGCAGTGCCTGGGGCCCATGATCCTTTCAGGGGCTCACAAAAATGTTTCATTTCTTCTAAAATCAGAAGGGGATAAAAATGAATAAACTCCACTGTGAATTATGCTTACCTTTATACCAAAGCTATTGTAAATATATATATATATATTTTTTTTTAATGGATGAGGGGGCTCAATAAGGCAGCAAAAGTGCCTGGGGCTCATGAAAATTGTGAGGTGGCCCTGGGTTTGGGGAACAGGCCGAGGAAGTACTGCCTGCATGCCAGGGGGTCTTTCCCTGACACCCATGGTCAAGCCTGGCAGGCAATCCCCAAGCGCATGAGTCCCTGTCTTCCTGAGAACCCAGGTAGGCTGAACCAAGGGCCCAGGGAGACAATCGGGGCCTGGGAACAGGCAAGGGGGCCTTTCCCAGCCCTGCCTGGCCTCACAGGGATTAAAATGACTGGGTACATTTGAAACCTGCCGGATCTCAGCCACCTGGCCTCCTGGCCCTGGAGAGGAGGTGCTGGACAAGTCTGTGGGCTCAGCCGGCGGGCTGTACCAAGGGCCAAGAGTGGCCCCCCATCTTCTTGATGCCTTGAATGGCCGCCCCATGGCAGGGCACCCCTGCAAGCTGGCAGTGGCTCCTGGTGCTGCTGGCGCTGAGATTCCTGCTGCCCATTGGTAAGGGCCTTTGGTGCTGGTCCTCTGGTGGGAGAGGTGATATAGGTGCCCAAAGGCCTAGGCTCATTCTTGGATGGCCTTGAGTGTCAACTGCACTGGATTTCCCTTTCCAGCTTGGTGTCCACCCAACTATCCCTTCTTCCCTGTTTCCAAACATCTCACCAACAAAGACCACTCTCCCTCCCCTTCTCCCCTTTACTTTCCTTCTCTCCACCTGACTTTACATTCCACTGTTATTGATTCACTTATTTGTCTATATCCCCCTCTAGCTTATGAGCCCCATGAGGACAGTGAACTGTTTTGAACTGTTCACTGATTTGCCCTCAGTGCCCATCACAGTGCTTGGCACACCACAGGCCCTCCATAAATATTCATCTTTTAACCTAGGTCTAGTCTGCCTGGGGGTGGAAAACACAGCAACCAAAGACTTGAGTTTGGAGGTTGAATCCCACCTTCACCAGTCACTCGCTGTGACTCCTGAAGCCACTTGACTTGGCCTTCTGAGGCTCGGTTTTCCCAATCTGCAAAATGGACATGATGATGACAGCAGCACTTGGCTTGCAGGGCAGGTTGGGAGGATTTGATGGGGTCATGGAGACGATGACTGGCATGCTGAAAGGTCAGTGAGCAGTGACTGTTACTGTTATGAAGTGGGAAGGCCACACACAAGTGGGGTGAGGGTTACGGATAGGACCATCTCTGCATGGGACCCAGAAGAAACCACATTTTCCAGGTGGGCTTCAGGGGAGGCAGCAAGTAGGATTTATGATAACACAGGGAGCTTAGAGATACCAGCTTATCCGATGGACCCTTTTTAAAAAATTTTTATCGGAGTATAGTTGATGTACAATATTGTGTTAGTTTCAGGTGTACAGCAAAGTAAATCAGTTATACATATACATATATCCACTCTTTTTTAGATTCTATTCCCATATAGGTCATTACAGAGTACTGAGTAGAGTTCCCTGTGCTATACAGTAGGTCCTTATTAGTTATCTATTTTATATATAGTAGTGTGTATATGTCAATCCCAATCTCCCAATTTATCCCTCCCCTGCTTATCCTCTGGAAACCATAACTTTGTTTTTTACATCCGTGACTCTACTTCTGTTTTGTAAATAAGTTCATTTGTACCCTTTGTTTTAGATTCCACATATAAGTGATATCATATATTTGTCTTTCTGTGTCTGACTTACTTCACTCAGTATGACAATCTCTAGGTCCATCCATGTTGCTGCAAATGGCATTATTTCGTTCTTTTTTATGGCTGAGTAATATTCCATTGTATATATGTACCACATCTTCTTCCATTCCTCTGTCAATGGACACTTAGGTTGCTTCCATGTCCTGGCTATTGTGAATAATGCTGCAATGAACATTGGGGTGCATGTGTCTTTTTGAATTATGTTTTTCTCAGGGTATATGCCCAGGAGTGGGATTGCTGGGTCATGTGGTAGTTCTATTTTTAGTTTTTTAAGGAACCTCCATACTGTTCTCCATAGCGGCTGGAGAACATCTTACATTCCCACCAACAGTGGAGGAAGGTTCCCTTTTCTCCACACCTCCTCCAGCATTTATTTTTGTAGATTTATTTTTTTATTTTTTTGCGGTATGTGGGCCTCTCACTGTTGTGGCCTCTCCCGTTGCAGAGCACAGGCTCCGGATGCACAGGCTCAGCAGCCATGGCTCATGGGCCCAGCTGCTCCACGGCATGTGGGATCTTCCTGGACTGGGGCATGAACCCGTGTCCCCTGCATTGGCAGGCGGACTCTGCGCCACCAGGGAAGCCCCTATTTTTGTAGAGTTTTTGATGATGGCCATTCTGACCGGTGTGAGGTGATACCTAATTGTAGTTCTGATTTGCATTTCTCTAGTAATTAGTGATGTTGAGCACCTTTTCATGTGTTTTTGGCCATCTGTATGTCTTCTTTGGAGAACTGTTTGTTTAGATCTTCAGCCCTTTTTTCAATTGGGTCATTGTTTATTTTTTGATATTGAGCTGCATGAGCTGTTTGTAGGCCCCATTTTATTGAGGAGAAAACTGAGGTTCAGAGGGGATCAGGATTTTCCCAGAGCCACACAGCAGAGGAGGTGGGTCCAGGTCCAAGATTCCTCTTCCTTAACACAGTCCTACCTTCTTTCTGCCTCCCCTGGGAGGGTCACTCAGTCACTCATTGGGCTTTTATTTGTTGAGTCCCTGCCATGTACCCCTGCAGGCTTTGAGGACACAGCAGGCCCATGGCACAGGGAAAGTAGAAGCACAGTGCAGAGAGATGAGAGGTTTGTATTCTTTTCCTGGGGCTGCCATAACAAAGTACCACTGACTGGAGCCCTAAATGACAGAAATGTAGTCTCACAGCTCTGGAGGCCAGAAGTCTGAGAGCAAGGTGTCTGCAAGGTTGGTTTCTTCTCAGTGCTTTGAAGAAGAATGTTCCATGCCTCTCAGCTTCTGGTGATTTGCTGGCAACCTTTGGCATTCGCTGGCTTCTGGTAGCCTCACTCCATCTCTGTCTTCATCTTCACATGGTTTTCCATGTGTGCCTGTCTGGGTCCAAATTTCTCTTTTCTATAAGGACACCAGTCATACTGGATTAGAGACCCACGTTGCCAAAATTTGGCCTCTGTACACTGATGCCGGATTAAATCTTGGAGACAGGGTTTTGGGTGAAGTAGGAAGAAGTCGCTTTATCGCTCTGCCAAGCAAAGGGGGCCACATTGGGCTAATGCCGTCAAGACTGTGTGTCCCACCCTGGAGGGGGTAGTGAGGAGTCTTATAGTGTTCAGGGAGCAGGGCGTGGTCAGCTCATGGACATTCTTCTGATTGGTTGGTGGTGAGGTAACTGGGAGTCAGCATCATCAACCTTCTGGTTGCAACCAGTCTACGTGCTGTGGGCAACATACAGTAAACCTCTTCCACCTGGTGGGAGTTTCAGTATCTGCAAAACAGCTCAAAGGATATGGACAGAATATTATCTATAGCCCTGGAGGAGGAAATAAAGGTCCTTGACTTTGTTTGATGGCTAAAATATTGTTATTTTGTCTTGCTTGACAGTTTTCCTTTCTTTTTGTGTTTTCTCTCTTCTCTGATTAAATTTACTTTTTCTTTTTTTAAATTTACTCTTTGACTAAAGTTTTTCTACAGACAAAAGGAAGGTGGGGTCTTCCCTGGTGGTGCAGTGGTTAAGAATTCTCCTGCCAATGCAAGGAACATGGGTTCGAGCCCTGACCCGGGAAGATTCCACATGCCATGGAGCAACTAAGCCCCTGCACCACAACTACTGAGCCTGAGCTCTAGAGCCCGTAAGCCACAACTACTGAGCCCATGAGCCACAATTACTGAAGCCTGCACACCTAGAGCCCGTGCTCCGCAACAAGAGAAGCTACGGCAATGAGAAGCCCACGCACCGCAAGGGAGACCCAACACAGCCAAAAATAAATAAATAAAAATAAATTTGAAAAAAAAGAAGTGTTTTAAAAAAAAAAAGGAAGGTGGAGGACATGGGTGGGGGTCTATGCTGGGAAGGTTTCATAGGGTCCTACTTGGTTACACCCACCCTACCCCAGTATGACTTCATTGTGACTTAACTAATTACATCAGCACCAACCATATTTCCAAACAAGGTCAGGTTGTGAGAGGTCCTAAGGGTTAGGACTTCAATGTATGAAATTGACATATGTCAAAGGGGAGACAATTAAACTCATAACAGAGGCATTGGGAAAGTAAAGGTAGCTGAGCTAGGGGTGTGGGGTGGGAGGGAACCTTCTCCAAGAAGGTGGGGTTACAGTTGAGCCCTGTTGTCAGAGAGGGTCTTGCACTAGCTTGGCTTGAGACAAAGGGTGGGAATCCCAGCCCCAGGTGATGAGGTTTAAGTCAAAGAACAACTGAGGGAGGTTGGGGTCTGCCCACTCATGGTCCCCATGACCCACGTTTCAGAGGGATGTGAGGTGAGAGAAAGAAGGAACTTTCACTCCAGTGGTTCTCAGATGGAGGGCACATCAGTACCACCTACAGGGCTTATTAAAACACAGCTTCTGGGAGCAAGTCTGGAATGGGGCCCAGGAATTTGCATTTCTAACAAGTTATCAGGTGATGCTGATATGGCTGGTCAGGCTCATCCAGGGAACCACACTTCAAGAATCACTGTTTTGCAGCCTGGGTTCATGTCTGCTTTATAAACAGAGGCAGTCTTAACTCTGCAAACAAAACAGAAAATGAGGGCTTCCCTGGTGGCGCAGTGGTTGGGAGTCCACCTGCCGATGCAGGGGACACGGGTTTGTTCCCTGGTCCGGGAAGATCCCACATGCCGCGGAGCGGCTGGGCCCGTGAGCCATGGCCGCTGAGCCTGCGCGTCCGGAGCCTGTGCTCCGCAACGGGAGAGGCCACAACAGTGAGAGGCCTGTGTAACACACACACACACACACACACACACACACACACAAACAGAAAATGAAAACCAATACCTGTATGAATCTGTGCCAGCCAGAAAGCTCATAGAGGCCTTCCTCTGAGATATGGGGCCCCAGTCTTGCCCACATAAGAATCACCCCTGTGTACAAGGGGGTGGAGAATAGGAAAAGGAGGTGTTGAAATCCAGATTTTTGGTTCCCACTTGCTGAACTCAAATTTCCAGGGAGAAGAGAGGGATAAATTAGGAGTTTGGGATTAACATAAACACACAACTACATATAAAACAGATAACCAACAAGGACCTACTCTATAACACAGGGAACTATACTCAATATTTTGTAATAACCTACAAGGGAAAAGAATCTGAAAAAGAATACATATATTATATATGTACATATAACTGCATCCCTTTGCTGCATACCTAAAACTAACACAACGTTGTGCATCAACTACCCTTCAATCAAAAAATAAAAAAGTAAATCTATCAGTTAAAAACATTTCCAGGGAAGGAACCTTGGGCAAGTTCTTTTACCATCCATGCAAGTCTCAGTTTTCTCACCCTTAAAATGAGTTTGTCTGGGGGATTTGATGAAGTAACAGAGTAGATTTCAAATGGTAGGGTGCGTCACCTGCGGGGCAGGGGGTTACAGTACAGAGGGCTGAGCCCCACCACCAACGTTTCTAATTCAGCAGGTCTGGGGTGGGGTTGGAGAACTGACATTTCTAACAGCGTCTCTAGTGATGTTGATGGTCCGGAGACCACTTAGAAAAGCACTGAGCTAAGGCTCTGAAAGGCTGGCAGAACAATGCCTGGTACTCTGTGAGTTTCACAATGGAAGCATCCTCCGGGGATTCTAAAGGTCAAGCAGGCTTAAAGATGCAGCTCTGGGGAACAGTTGGACTAAATTGGCTACGAGTAAAAAGCAGTCTGTGTTGGAAGGAAGATCAAGTACAGGACTCAAACGGTAGAATCCAGGGCACCTTTATTCAAAATGACATGATATGAAAAGAATTAGCCCCCCACTTCATACCCATTAAGATGCCTACTATAAAAATGAATACATAAATAAAATACAAAAAAAAAAAAAAAAACCCAAACAAGTATGCATGAGGATGTAGAGAAACTGGAATCTTTGTGCACTGTTGGTGGGGATGTAAAATACAGAAAATGGTATGGCAGTTCCTCAAAAATTTAAAACTAGAATTACCGTAAGATCCTGCAATTCTGCTTCTGGATATATACCCAAAAGAATTGAAAGCAGGGTCATGAACAGATATTTGTACACCCATGTTCATAGCAGCATTATTCGTAATAGGCAAAATGTGAAAGCAACCCAAATGTCTGTTAACAGATGAGATGAATGGATGTATATAAAATGTATAAATACAGAATGGAATATTAGTCCTGAAAAAGGAGGGGATTTCTGACACCTGCTTCAACATGAGGACAGTATGCTAAGTGAAATAAGCCAGACACAAAAGGACAAATATTGTACAATTCCATTTATAGGAGGTGCCTAGAGGAGTCGAATTCACAGAGACAAAAAGTAGGCTGGTGGGTTGCCAGGGGCTGGGGGAGGGGGATGGGGAATTAGTGTTTAATGGGGACAGAGTTTCAGTTCAGGAAGATGAAAAACGTTTTGGGGATGGACGGTGGCGATGGGTGCACGACAGTGTGAATGTACTTAATGCCACTGAACTGTGTACTTAAAAATGATTAAGATAGCAAATTTTTAAAAATTAATTATTTATTTATATTTTTGGCTGTGTTGGGTCTTCGTTTCTGTGCGAGGGCTTTCTCTAGTTGCGGCAAGCGGGAGCCACTCATCGCCGTGCACGGGCCTCTCCCTGTCATAGCCTCTCTTGTTGCGGAGCACAGGCTCCAGACACACAGACTCAGTAGTTGTGGCTCACGGGCCCAGTCGCTCCATGGCATGTGGGATCTTCCCAGACCAGGGCTCAAACCCGTGTCCCCTGCATTGGCAGCCAGATTCTCGACCACTGCGCCACCAGGGAAGCCCAGCTCCTACTTTCTGCTCTCCCGCCTCTTAGCCCCTTCCTCCAGCTACACTGGCCTTTGCTGTTTCTGGAGAGGTTTGGACCACAGGGCCAGGAGGTAATTTTGCAACTTGGAGCAAGGCACCAGGGCCTTTGCACTTGCTATTTTGCTCTGCCTGAGTGTTCTCTCTCTCCCCCCAGGGCCAGCTCCTTCTCATCATTCAAGGTGTGACTGGCTTCTTTTACAAAAGTAAAAGGAATCCTCTGTTTTAGAATCCTCAGAGCACCTAAATACTTAAAATTACCTTGTTTGTTTAATGATTATTCTTCCCTCACTAGACTTATATGTTCCATGACAGTGGCACCCATCTGAGGCCCCACAGCCTAGACTGGAATCCCAGCTCAGATGTGTGACATGGGGCCTCTCTGAACCTCTGTTTCTTCCTCCATAAGGAGAGGAACATAGAAGAGTTTCAATAAGGATTAAATAAACAACTCTTAGAACATGTAGGGACACAGAATAGGGACTATACGTTTAAGTGTCTGCTGTTTTTGCTGTTATGATAGTAATAATGATATAATCCTTAGGTTCTAGCATAGAATTTAGCCTATGTGAGACACTCAGTACATATTTATTGGATGGATACGCAGATGGGTAGCAGATTTTTGAGCAGAGAAGGGCAGTACTGAGCCCTTTCCGAGCTGGACATGGCTTATAACAAAACAGAAAGTCTGGCTGGGGGTGGCCAGGGGCTTCTCAGCTTATACCCCCAGCCTTCAAGCTCCCACTTCAGAGCTCAAATATCAGATAAAACCAATGGGAGAGAAATTATCTAAGTAAATGTGGTCATGTCTGCCTTTGAAGAGTTGGGATCTTTAAAACCAAGTTTCATTTCAAAGGAGCCCCAGCTGACTCAGCTCTAAGCAGCCCGAGGGGAACACAGCCCTTGGCTCAAAGCCAGAAAATTTCTGTCTTCAAGTTTCTATTTGTTCCAGCTCACAATGTTTTTTGTTTGGTTGTTTTTTTGTTTTTTTTTTTGCTCCTCTGCAGTCTTTGAAAGTAAAATGATTGCTCCCTGCATGCAAAGGAGGGGGAACCTCCCCACACCCCAGTCCATACTGCTTTATTGTTTTGTCCCCAGGGCTGCTTTTGTGGTCTCACAGCAGGAAGTTATCTGGAGGCTTTCTTCAGTGTTGTAAGCCTCTTGACCAATCCTGTTTGATGAGGATTAAAGAATGTCAGAACTACTCAAGTCTTCCCAAGGCATGCCAGGAAGTCATTCATATACTCCAGGCCTCCGGGAGGTTTCAGGCCTCAAATGTCAGTGAAAATGCAGAGAGAAAAGGGTGGGAGTAAACGAGAGCTTGTCCTCTTTGTCTTCCTCCTCCCACTTTCCACTGGGGGGTGACAGACATGAGGAGTGGAAAATTTAAAAGAAGAGTGAGGGCTTCCCTGGTGGCGCAGTGGTTGAGAGTTCGCTTGCCGATGCAAAGGAGACAAGTTCGTGCCCCGGTTCCGGGAAGATCCCACGTGCTGCGGAGCGGCTGGGCCCGTGAGCCATAGCCGCTGAGCCTGCGCGTCTGGAGCCTGTGCTCCGCAACGGGGGAGGCCACCACAAAGGCCCGCGTAGCGCAAAAAAAAAAAAAAAAAAAAAGAAGAGAGAGATGGAGAAAGAAAGGGAGAGAGAGAGAGAGAGAGATGGAAAAAGAAAGGGAGAGAGAGAGAGAGATGGAACGGAGAGAGGCAGGAGGTGGGGAGAGAGAGATAAAGTGAGGTGTCTGATTTTCTACATTTCTATCCCATCTATCAAGCACCTATTTTGTCCCTGTCACAAAATACAGCACAGGGACATGCAACAAATGTTTATTGGATGAAGAGTCAAGGCATTTAAATCAGGGTCTCTCAAGCATATCTGAATGCCTGGAAGTGTTGAAAACAGTTCTACATCAGCACTCCACCCCAGACTGGTATTTTTCTTTTAAAAAAGCTTTCGCAGGAGACTTTAATGCACAGCCAGGATGGAGAACCATTGATTAATATCAAAAGCCATGCCACGCAGCTTGTGGAATTTTACTTACCCAACCAGGGATTGAACCCAGGCCCTTGGCAGTGAGAGCGCGGAGTCCTAACCACGGGACCGCCAGGGAATTAAAATCAGAAGTTTTGAAATGATGGCCTAGGCCTTGATTCAGGCCTAAAGATGATGTGTTTGTTTCTTTAAAATATTTGTATTCCTCAATATTTCAAACTCTGGTAGTCCATAAACTTTCCAGGTTTCCAATTTTTTTTTTAAAAGTTTGAAGTTCCAGCCATCATAGGTGTACCTCCCAGCAGAAGCAGAGCAGCACCTGTTCCTTTAGATGGAGCAGAAGGAGGTTTTCAATTTGCCACCGTTCCCACCACTCCCTGTTGCCCCCTGGATGCTGAGTTGGAGGACCCAATTTCCCTCCTCTTCACAGTTGCACTGCTGGTTCTTCTTTGGAATAAAGTTTAGGAGAAGGTGAAATATTTGTCTAGAGTTAGCATCTCTAAGTCAAGTGGGAAATGGGAGCCTCATATTCCCAGGAACACAAGAAGTATTTCTTTATAGAAGTCAAGTTTATTCCTCCACATTTCTTATACAAAGTTTGCTTTTCTTATAGCTTGTTCAATCGAGGCCACTATATGTCAGGAGGTGAAGTGTGTGGTTCAGAGAAATTGTCCCAAAGTCTGCTTCTCAATACGACAGCCTCTAGTCACATGTGGCTGTTTTTATTTAAATTAATAAAAATTAGATAAAAATAAAAATTATGTTCCTCAGCCATTGTAGACACTTTTCAAGAGCTCAGTAGCTGTGTGGGACTGGTGGTTACTATATCGATGGTACAAAACATGTCTAGTGCTGCTGAAATAGCCAGTGGTCTATTGGAGAGCAATGCTCTGGAGTGAGACTTCCAGGGTTTAAAACCCTGCTTTGCTACTTCCTAGTTGTGTGACCTTGGGCTAGGTACTCTACCTCTCCTTGTCTTAGTTTCCTCATCTGTAAAATGGCTTTGCTTAACAATAGTACTGACATCAAAGGGTTGTTGTGAGAATTCCATGACAATACATGTAGAGCTTTTGGAACAGTGCCTGGCACATGGTAAATGCTTATTAACATTGTAAAAGCATTTAATATCTATATGTTATTAATACAAATAATTATTAATATCTATTATTAATACTATTATATATTTATATAATAATATATAATCTAATAATTATGTAATATTTATATTATATAATATATAATTAAATATATACAATAAATAC
>NW_020175432.1:4024689-4117493 GCF_003031525.2 Neophocaena asiaeorientalis asiaeorientalis
GATAACATAATATAACATTAATTAACATCTAGTTATTAACATTAACATTTTATTTATTTTACTATAATTATTTACTATTATATATTACTTTTATATATTATGTATAATTATATGCTATAATAATTATAATAATCTATTATATACTTATATGTAATAACACTAATTAGCATCTAATATTATAATTTATTTTACACTAATAATAATGATTAGTAATAGACATCCCTGGTCCAGATGAGTTTCCCATCCCCTTTTAACTCTCATTCGCAATCTGTAAAGTTTACGAATTTAGATTCATCCAGAGTGTAAATTATCCACTCTATACTTACATATGAAGAAACTGAAGATCAGAGAGGTTTTGTCACTTGCTAAAGATCAACAGCATCTGCAAGGTGTAACTGGGATACAGTCCAAGATTGTTAAATTCTGATGCCCTTGCCTATTCACTCTACCATGACGTCTCTTCAGGTGAAAGGCTAAGCAAAGGTCCTGGGGTAGACATCACCAGGTGTGTCTGGCCTGTGGTGCACTGGCCAATTTTGCTGGAATGCAGGGTATGTGAAAGGGGGTGTGGCGCCGAAGGGAGGGGTAAAAGTTTAGCTATAAGGAGTGATTGGAACCAGCCAGAGATTGAGCAACAGCCTGAGGATTTGAAGGCTTCATTTAGCGAGCAATATAGTTCTTTAAAAAGCATCTGATCTGAGATAGCCTGCCCTTTGGCTTATGCCAGTCAAAAGAGCAGCCCACAACTATTGAGCAAAAACCATTTGCTGGGACCAATGCCCATGGTCCTTCTCACAAAGCCCTTACAAGAACCTTTGGAGGAAGGTTTTATTATTGTCATTCCCACTTTACAGATGAGAAAACTGAGGCTCAGAGAAGCCCACGCAGCTGGCCAAGGGTGGAATCAGGACTGCACCTCAGTGCCTTCCTTCTGACCTCGTTGCAGCACTGTTGGGCCAGGGACTTGCTTAAACTCTTACTTCAAGGAAGGTCTTACCATGGGTGCCAATTTCTGGTGCTGACAATGCATTTTCTCCAGAAGAATTTGCATAACAAGGATGTTAGGATGCCTTTGGCCTCTGAGAGCTTCCAAAGGTGTGTGACATCACCAAAGTCAGACCATGGCCCTAAGTGAACTGGTCCCTCTCCCCTGAGTGGACTGGCTCCTCCTCTCTCCCTCTGCCTCCCTTCTCCTGAACATCCACTTAGAGAAATCCTTAGGGGCTTGTTCGAGGTGTAAATGCATTGCTATGATTAGAAGTGCTTAGACCGGGGACTATCACATCGCAAGTGCTCAGTAAAATCTGTTGTTGATAATAATACTGTTGGATTATTACCATTGTCCACACAGAGATAACAAGACCAACCCCAATTTCAGGAGATTAGGTGAGGAGAGAGTGGTAAAAGGTGCCTTAGGTTATGGAGAGGCTGTGACATACAGCTTTTGAGGGAGGAATGGACCCTGATGCCTAAGAAATGTTTGTGATGCTTGAGAAAATAGAAACAATTTCCCATGGTGGGAAAAACCTTTGGCAAAGGGCTTTGGGTGGAATTATGAAAGGAAACTGAAGTCTTTTGAATTGTGTGTAATGTTATGTGTGTATCTGTTAGTTCTCACTGGGGTCCACAATCTCCCCCCACAAAAGTTCAATAACAATTCATTCATTCACTCATTCATTCAATAAATGTTTATTCATTATCTATAATATGCTAAGTACAGATTCAGAGGTCAATATAAGAGGTGGTATAACTATTATGATTAATGATTATGTAAATCTTTATAATTATTAGTCATATTTAGGTTAAGAAATATTATTGCAACTGCTCACTTGTGTATGTTTGGTAGTCAAAGAAACCAAGGCTCAGAAGGATTAAACAACTTGCCAAGAAACATAACCAGTAGGTCACAGAGGTGGGGTTTGAAGGTCTAGGTCCGGGGGGCGGGTCCAGGTCCACATCTGTCTTCAGCAGGAGAGGAAAGGTAAGGGAGGACATTTGGGGATGGCTAAGAGGAGGAGAAAGATCTGGGGTGAAGGGGAGAAAGAGGACAGGAGAGAAGAATTTGAGTAGAAGCCCTTTTCCATCATTTATTCATTCCACAAACATTCATCGAGCATACTGTGTGCTAGGCACTGCACTGGGGATGTAGTGGTGAGCAAAATGGACATTGCCTTTGCCGTCCTGGAGTTGATGTTCCAGAGAAGAAGGGGTCGACAAACGAGCGAGGAAATGTATCATGTCTGGTGGTACTAATGCTTTGGGAAAAAGAGAAGAGAGAGAGTGGGTGACAGGGGTGTAGGGATGGTTCTTAAAGAGGTGACATCTGAGCTGAGGACTGACCGGGGTGAGAATGGACTCATGTAGGTATTTGGCAAAAGGATGTTTCAGGCAGTGGGAACAGCAGGTGCAAGGGCCCTG
This sequence comes from Neophocaena asiaeorientalis asiaeorientalis, assembly GCF_003031525.2. Taxonomy (NCBI): domain Eukaryota; kingdom Metazoa; phylum Chordata; class Mammalia; order Artiodactyla; family Phocoenidae; genus Neophocaena; species Neophocaena asiaeorientalis. The sequence continues at coordinate 4,027,108 of NW_020175432.1, forward strand.
AGGCAGGACTGAGTTTAAGAAACAGTAACGAGATCAGAGTAAGGCACAGTGAATGAGTGGGAGAGAAGGAATTAGGGGAGGGACACAGGCTGGGGGTTGGGGGTGGGGAGATAAATTAATAGGTCCTCATAGGTCATTGTAAGGAATTTGGCTTTTACACTGACCAAAATGCAGGGCCATAAAGCTTGGCCCATGGTGCTCTTATTCTTAAACAGTGTTCTTCTGGCTGCTGCCTGGAGAATAGACTGGTGGGGGCAAGGGCAGAAGGCAGAGAGGCCATTAGGAGGCCACTGTGATCATCCAGGAGAAAGGAAGATGACTGGGCTTGGGAGGTAGTGAGAAGCGGTCGACTTGTGAATAGCTTTTAAAGACCTTGAAGGATTTGCTGATGGACAGGTTACTGGAAATGGGGTACGTGCATGCAGGGAATTCAGGTGGTTGAGAAGAGAAATTAAGCAGTGCCCAAATTAGTATTTTCAGAAGGGTCTGTGGGGTGAAAACCCTCAGTAGATAAAAAGCATATGCTTTTTATCACGTTCATGGAAGCAGGGAAAATGTGGCTTTGCTCTTGAGTGATGGGAAATGTCCTCCATCCTTGTTAGATGGTCCAAGAGGCCTGTGAGAGGAAGCTCTGGGGCCAGGTAGGTATGGAAGGTGAAGAATTGGGAGATCCTGGATCTGTTGAGATGTGTGAGGTTGGGGAAGGGGCAAGTAAGAAAGATAACTACAGATCCTTTTTACTGAGCGCTCATTATGGTTGGGGCATGCACAGAGGGATTTAAAGAAGATATTAATTCATATAATGACCTCTACAGCCCTCCAGTGTGGCAGCCATGCTCATCCCCATTTTCCAGATCAGTAAAACTGAGTCAGAGCACATAGGAAATATACCCAAATTAATAGCTTCTTTCTGGTTCAATAAAACAGACACAGTCTTCCATGTTCCTGGAGCTGAAATTCTGGAAGCAGGGATGGGCATTAAACAAAGATGCAAATATATAACAACAGGTGGAACTAAAGGGATAGTGGGTGACAGAAGGAAAGTGGAATGAAACCAGCTAGGAATTTACCTGAGGTGGGTGTGTTGGAAGCAGAATCACAGAGTCATTGGATTTCTGACATCTCCTGCCTAAAAGTCTTCTGTTGGTGGGTTCAAGCTCCTGGAGGGAGGTAATAACAGATCTGGTCCTCAGGGTGAGGGCTGTTCTCCACCTGGTACCTTCGTTGAGGTCTCTAGAGTTGAAATATCCTTTCTTTCCATCCCTGGCCCAGCGTTCTCAGCTTGGTGGGGGCAGCTCCCTCTCTTTCCAGTTTGCCTGGCACCCCCTGGCTTCCCTCTGATGGCTCTTGTGTTCTTTCTAGGCTGCATCTGTAGTTTGAATCCATTTGCCAGAGCTGTGCGGTCCACTAAGATAGCCACTAGCTTCCCCTGGCTACTGAGCCCTTGATATGTGGCTGGTCCAAACTGAGCGTGAGACAAAGGCTTAGTTAAGAAAATTAAACAGAGTAAAGGAATGCAAAATTTCTCATTGACACTTTTTTTGACATTGATATTAAGTCAAAACGATACTACTTTGGAAATGTCAGGTTCAATAAAACACATCATTTGAACTAATATCATAATCGTGACAAAACCCCTCTTCTTGATCAAACTTTAGTCAGGCTCTTCTGAGTCCTCCTCTTGAGTTGACCTTGACCTTGGCTTTCTGTTTCCATTCTATCCTTGTCAAGGCTGCCTAGCCCAGTCTTAGCAAGAATCTGGCTAAGGCAGTTTATCAAGAATCCCCCCATCCTTGATATCTGATCATCCCTGACATCTGATCAGTTTCCTCATCCCTCACCTTTGCTGTACAAATCTTTGACCTACCTTTAGCAAGAATCCTGGTAGGCCAGTTAAGCAAGAATCCCCCTCCCCTTGAAGTCTCCTCAGTGATTTTTCTGTGCATGGACCCCCCTGACCCTGCTCCTTGGCTATAAATCCTCACTTGTCCTATTGTATTCTGAGTTAACCCTGATCTCTCTCCCCTACTGGAATTCTTCTATTAAATAAAGTAATCCTCACCATTTTAACAAGTGTTGGAATATTTTTTCTTTTAACAGTAGAAAATTTTAAATTATCTATCTGGCATTTGTGGCTCATAGAAATAATGCTCATATTTCTAAGGCAGAGCACTGCATTGGAAGGTGGCACAGTATCCTCCCCTCCTACCCTGGGGCAGATTTTCCCAGACCTACTTTCATTGCTGACGATGAACTTTAGTTTCTTCTTTCCATTCATCAATCTATCTCTCCAGTCTGCTTAGCATCCCTAGGTAAAGGTAATGGCTGGCACACCTATTTTTGAAAGGTTGCTCCTTCCTTCCTTCCTTCCTTCCTATATTCTGCCAGTGTTAAAGAAAAAAAAAATACTTAATGACATTTTAAAAACGTGGTAATAAAGACTTTACACAAGGGGAAGACTACCAGGTATAGGGCCCACTGTGAATGAATTTTCCACTCGGGAAGTGAGATTGGGCTTAACTCCATAAACAACATGGGCCAGTGGAAAGTTACAGCTAAAGAGCAGGATGGGGGTGGGGCAGGGTCAATGGATAAAAAATTACTAAGAGGAAACATCAGGGGCAAGGAGGATTTTGGCAAAACCAGCTAGATAATAGACATTATTATATTATATTACTATATTAGGCATTAGATATTGAAAGTGATCGGAGTGGAGAGGTTCTTGCTAAAATTTAATTTCCCAAGGAAGTGCACACATGCGGCTATGAGAAGTTTCTGAAGTCTGATTAAAGTTTGGTCAAGCAAAGAATCTTTGTCACCAGCTAACCACCCAGCTAGCCTTCTGTGATATTGTAATTTATAATAAGAAGTATATATTAGGTCTCCATCCAGTTTCTGGCACAGAGCTCCTAAAACCCTTGGAAGTGTTGAAAGTGATCAAGTTGTCTTTTGTTACGTTAATGAGGTGACTTTTGGTCCTCACCTAAGGATGGGGGCTGGTTGCCAAGGACACCTAACTGTTGATTAGAGGGGGAGAGGTAAGGGGCTGGAGGTTGAATCAGTCTCCAATGGCCAATGATTTAGTCAGTCAGGCCTATGTAATGAAGTGTCCATAAACACCCAAAAGGACAGGGTTTGGAGAGTTTCTGGGTCAGAGGAGATTTGGGGAAAATGGCAAACCTGGAGAGAGAGTAGAAGTTGCATCCTTTTGCAATACATTGGCCTGTGCACCTCTTCCATCTGGCTGTTCCTAAGCTTTATCTTTTTATAATAAACTGGTGATCTAGTAAGTAAACTATTTCTTTGAGTTTTGTGTGCCATCATTTCTAGCAAATTACTCAAACCCCCAAAAGGGGTCATGGGAACCTCTGATTTATAGCCAGTTGGCTGGAAGCACAGGTAACGACTGTGCTTCTGAAGGGGGTGGGGGCGGGGAGGCGGGCAGTCTTGTAGAACTGAACGCTTAACCTGTGTAATCTGATGCTACCCCTGGGGAGATAGTGTCAGAATTGAGTTGAACTGAGTTGAAATCTGCTGGTGTCTGAGAACTGCTTGTAGGTGTGGGAGGAAACTGCCACATACCCTCACCATATTGGAATTTGAGTCTCAGGGCACCAAAAGACCTTCTATATGCCAGGCTTTATGCTGAGCCCTGGGATTACCACTCCTTGGAGGAATGACTTCACGGTGTTCCAGGACAGCTTCAGATGCTAAGGACACAGTGATGAATTTGGCTGAGAGGAGAGACAATTTTCGGCAGCAATGGAGAATCTGAATGTCTTAGTCTTCTCAGACTGCCAGAACAAAATGGACTGAGTAGCTTAAACAATCAAAATTTATTTTCTAATAGTTCTGGAGGTTGGAAGTCCAAGATCAAGGTGCCAGCAGTGTTGGTGTCTGGTGAGAGCTCGCTCCTTGGGTTGCAGGTGGCTGTCTTCTTAGCTTCTCAATGTGTTGTCATATGGCCTTTCCTCTGTGCCTTCGTGGAGAAAAGAGAATCTTTTCCTATAAGACCATTAATCCCATCATGAGGACCCCACCCTCATGACCTAATCTAATCCTAATTAGATCCCAAAGGTCTCATCTCCAAATACCACCAACTGGGGGTTAGAGCTTCAATATATGAATTTTAGGTGGAAGCAAACATTCAACTGAAGCTTTGTTCTACACATCCAGGGTTGGAGATGCCTCGTAGGCATCCACAAAGAGATGTCAAGCAGTCTGGTACAGGAGAATAGAGCTCAGTGGAGAGAGAGAGAATGAGAGAGAGATTTTAATTTTAAGTGATTGACTCACACAGTTATTGAAGCTGACAAGTCCCAAAATCTGTAGGGTGAGTCAGGAAGCTGGAGACCCAGGAGAACAGATGGTATAAGTTCCAGTCTGAGTCTGAAGGCCTGAGCACCAGGAGAGCCAATGATGCAGTTCCCGTAAGAAAGCCTTGAGAGCCAGAAACAACCAATGTTTCAGTTTGAGTCCAAAGGCTGGAAAAAGCTCATGTCTCGCTCCAAAGCTAGTTAGGCAGGAGGAATTCTGTCTTAGTTGGGGGAAGGTCAGGCTTTTGATCTCTTTAGTCTTTCAACTGATTGGATGAGGCCCACCCACTTTAGGGAGGGCAATCTGCTTTACTTGGTCTACCATTTCAAGTGTTAATCTCATCCTAAAACACCCTAACAGAAATATCCAGAATCATGTTGACCAAACATGTGGGCATTCGTGGTTAAGTCAAACTGACACATACGCTTAACCATCACAGAAGACATTGATGATTCTTGTTGAATCTGTTATTCAACAGATGGTTGCAAAATGTTGGTTTTCTAGCTCTACCATTTCTTCTGCATTTATTGCCTGGCATTCTACTGTGAGGAAAGCTTTCTCTTTTCCTTCATTTAGGTAAATATTATTCATTATTAATTTATGTTAGCATAAACTCTTGATTCTTAGTGCATTCAATGGAGTATCATTGGTTACTATCATTATTTATGCTGATGCTCAAATGATCTCAGCTTTAGCCAATAGGAGCTCTTCCAGGATGCCTCCTTTGTCCTATCAACATGTCCCCATTAATATATGAGCACTTCCTTACTTTCTGGTACAAGATATCCCAGGACTTTTTACTTTTGATACCCTCCAAGACAGGAATCTTTGTTTTGCTTGTTGATGTTTCCTAAATGTTTAAAACAGTTCCTGGCACACCGTAGGCACTCAATATGTCTTTGTTGAAAGAATAAATAAATGAATGAGTGAAGTGTCCCTGGCTAGAGTTTGAGAGGGATCAGAACACTCCCTGCTTGTCTGTCAACGCCCTTGGTCTCATGTATATTTGTCTCCTCACTAAGATCTTGGTGTACATATGTATGCGTAGTTAAGGGAGTGTGGGCATGTCCATGAATTGGTATATGTCAATATACAAACTTCTGTTCTCTTTGTGGTTAAATCTATGTGCTGATCAGTGGGTAGTGATGCTACTGTTTGCCTGGGGGTCATTCAGTATCTGGGGGTCAGTTCCTTATTTGTGGGTGTACATTCAGGGAGCTGGGGGTTCCTGTGTAGAGCATCTGTTAGAAAAGTGTGTTTTGGTTGAGGAGACTGAATGTCTGTGAATATATTTGAGAGTAAGAATTTATTTTTTTTAAGTTTTAATTGCAACATAATTAACATGTTATATTAGTTTCAGGTGTACAACATAAAGGTTCAATATTTGTATATATTGCAAAGGATCACCACAGTAAGCCTAGCTAACACCCATAACCCCACATAATTACAATTTTTTTTTCTTGTGAAGAGAACTTTTAGGATCTAGTCTCTTAGCAACTTTCAAATATACAATCCATTATTATAAACTATAGTTATCATGCTGTACATTACATTCCCAGGACTTGTTAATTTTAAAACTGGAAGTTTGCATCTTTTGATCCCCTTCACACATTTTGCCCATCTCTTACCCCCTGCCTCTGGCAATTATCAATCTGTTTTCTGTATCTCTGAGTTATTGTTTTGTTTTTAGATTCCACATACAAGTGAGATCATATGATATTTGCCTTTCTCTGTCTGACTTATTTCACTTAGCATAATGCCCTCAAGATCCATCCATGTTGTTGCAAATGGCAAGATTTCCTTCTTTTTACAGCTGAATAATATTCCATTATATATATATGTGTATATATATGTATATATATGTACACACACACACACACACACACACACATATATATATATATATATCACATTTTCTTTATCCATTCATCCATCGATGGACACTTAGGTTGCTTCCATATCTTGGCTATTGTAAATAATGCTACAGGGAACATGGGTGTGCAGGTATCTTTTTTTTTAAACAAAATTTGCACTTTATTTATTTATTTAATTTTATTTTGTGTGTGTGTGTGGCTGTGGTGGGTCTTTGTTGCTGTGTGGGCTTTCTCTAGTTGCGGAGAGTGGGGGCTACTCTTCGTTGCAGTGCACGGGCATCTCGTTGCGGTGGCTTCTCTTTGTTGCGGAGCAGGGCTCTAGGCACGTGGGCTTCAGTCGTTGTGGCACATGGGCTCAGTAGTTGTGGCCTGCGGGCTCTAGAGCGCAGGCTCAGTAGTTGTGGCACACGGGCTTAGTTGCTCCGCGGCATGTGGGATCTTCCCAGACCAGGGCTCGAACCCATGTCCCCTGCATTGGCAGGCGGATTCTTAACCACTGCGCCACCAGGGAAGTCCCGCAGATATCTTTCTGATTTAGTGTTTTCATTTCCTTCAGATAAATACCCAGAAGCGTAACTGCTGGATCATATGGTAGTGCTATTTTTAACTTTTTGAGAAACCGCCACACTGTTTTCCATAGTGGCTGCACCAATTTACCTTCCTACCAACAGTACACAAGGAGAACTTGTTTATTTTTGCTTGCTAACATTATTACTGCTGTCAATTGCTATGTAAAAAACAAGCAAGCAAACAAAAAACTCCGAAATGTGGCAGCTTGAAACAACAACCATCCAACATTTCATGGTTCCATGATTTGTCTGGGCTGATGCGGGAAATTCTTCTGGCCACAAAGTGTTAGCTGAGGCTACAGTCATGTGAAGCACTGACTGGACTGGACCTTCCAGATGGTTCCCTCCCGTGGGTGGGAGCTTGGTGCTGGTTGTCAGTGGAGCTATTGACCAGAGCATCTCGACTCTCCTCCACTTGGCTTGGGCTTCTCACAGCATGGTTGATGGATTCCTAGAGGGAGCATTCCAAGCCCGCATAAATGGAAGCTACAGACGTCCTAAGGCTCAGCTTCAGAAGTCTCACAGTGCCACTTCTGCCATGTTCTGAGTTGGCTAAAACAAGTCACGCAGCTGAGCCCACCTCTCGATGGGAGGAAGAATTTGGGGCCATCTTGCGCCCACTGCAGCTCTTGCCATCGTCACACGTCAAAAAATTAATGATGCTTCCTAAACATCATCAAACACCCAGTCCATGTTGGAATGCTCCTGTTATCTCTGATACTGCTTTTACAATTGGTTTCTTTGAATACGAGAACACAGGGTCCACATATTTGGTTTTGTTTTTTTCTTGACTCTTTTTTTTTTTTTTTTTTTTTTTTTTTTTTTTCTGTTTTTGGTACGCGGGCCTCTCACTGTTGTGGCCTCTCCCGTTGCGGAGCACAGGCTCCGGACGCGCAGGCTCAGCGGCCATGGCTCACGGGCCCAATCACTTCCCAGCATGTGGGATCTTCCCGGACCGGGGCATGAACCCGTGTTCCCTGCATCGGCAGGCGAACTCTCAACCACTGCGCCACCAGGGAAGCCCCTTGACTCTTTTTTAAAATTTATTTTACTGAAGAATAGTTGATTTACAGTGTTGTGTTCATTTCTACTGTACAGCAAAGTGATTCAGTTTTACATATATATATTCTTTTCATATTCTTTACATTAGGGTTTAATCACAGGATATTGAATATAGTTCCCTGTGCTATACAGTAGGACCTTGTTGTTATCCATTCTATATATAATACTTTGCATCTACTAATCCCAAACTGCCAATGCACCCCTCCCCCACCACCCCTTCCCCCTGGGCAACCACAAGTCTGTTCTCTATGTCTGTGAGTCTGTTTCTGTTTTGTAGATAGGTTCATTTGTGTCATGTTTTAGATTCCACATAAAAGTGATATCATAGGGTATTTGTATTTCTCTTTCCAACTTACTTCACTTGGTATGATAATCTCTAGGTCCATCCATGTTGCTGCCAATGGCATTATTTCATTCTTTTTTATGAATGAGTAATATCCCATTGTATATATGCACCACATCTTCTTTATCCATTCATCTGTCAATGGACATTTAGGTTGTTTGCATGTCTTGGCTATTGTAGATAGTGCTGCAATGAACATTGGGGTGCATGTATCTTTTTGAATTAGAGTTTTCTGTAACAGACATGGGGTAACTTGTGATCTGGCAGGGTAGATTTAATAATTACAGAGGACTCCTACTGTCTGTTTCTGGTTGTGTACGTCTTTGAAATGTGCAGTTGTAGAGAGAAATAACAGTGTAGTATGTTTCCAAGGGGATGGGTTTGTGTGAAATTCCTGTGGAGGTATGTTTCTGAGTCTACGTGTCCCTGAGGGAGCATACCTGTGGGGGGTGAGGACCTGTGAGCAGCTAGGTGTGTAGTGCAGGTTTGGGACGAGTGAGTCTGGGTGTGAATATCTCTGATCACAGATCAGTTTGGCTTTAGTGATAGGTGAGTGTGGCTTTAAATAGGAGGACTCCACAGGCAAGGCAAAGAGGTAACATTCCTCTTTATCTTTTTCCTGAGAGGCTGGCCCCTGAAGTCCCAGGAAAGGTATTCACTCTGACCAGCTGATGACCTTTCTGCTGATAACAGGTGTCCCTGGAAGCTGGGTGGTACCCTTAGCTCTGTCTCTAGGGCCAACCACATTCAGAGAGAGAGAGAGAGAGAGAGAGAGAGAGAGAGAGAGAGAGAGTTTTGTTTACTTTAAACCCAATCATCCAGAAACACAATTGTGTTTTGTTCCACACGTCACTTTTTCTTCCACTTGATGTTGGCAGATATTTCCCTCTTGCTATGGGACTGGGCTCCACGGGAGGAAGCTGAAGACTCGCCCTGGATGTTAATCTGTTGGGGAGAGACAGACAAGTCCAAACGTGTTGTTCAGCTCTTGGCTTTCTCTGTCCAGTGCAGACAACCTTGGTGCAAGTGCTCCCTCCTGGTGTGGGGGGCTGGGGTCTCTGATCCTCAGATATCCTTCCCTAGACTTCCCCTACTGATGTATGAGGAATTTCGGGGCCATGACAGTGGCTAGGTACACTGGCTTTGGAGCCACCTGTTCTTTTTTTTTTTCTTTAATTTTTTTTGGAGTATAGTTGATTTACAATGTTGTGTAAGTTCCTGCTGTACAGCAAAGTGAATCAGTTATACATATACATATATCCACTCTTTTTTAGATTCTTTTCCCATATAGGTCATTACAGAGTATTGACTAGAGTTCCCTGTACTATACAGTAGGTCCTTATTAGTTATCTATTGTATATACAGTAGTGTGTATATGTCAATCTCAATCTCCCAATTTATCCCTCCCCCTTACCCCGGCTGCTTCCCCCACTGGTAACCATAAATTTGTTTTCTACATCTGTGACTCTATTTCTGTTTTGTAAATAAGTTCATTTGTACCATTTTTTTTTAGATTCCACATATAAGCTATATCATGATATTTGCCTTTCTCTGTCTGGCTTACCTCACTCAGTATGACAATCTCTAGGTCCATCTATGTGGCTGCAAATGGCATTATTTAGTTCTTTTTTATGGCTGAGTAGTACTCCATTGTACATATGTACCACATCTTCTTTATCCATTCCTCTGTTGACGGACATTTAGGTTGCTTCCATGTCTTGGCTATTGTAAATTGTGCTGCATTCGGGTGCATGCATCGTTTCGAATTACGGTTTTCTCTGGATATATGCCCAGGAGTGGGATTGCTGAATCATATGGTAGTGGAGACACCTGTTCTTTATTCAGATCTCAACTCTGCTACTCACCAGCTGGAGGACGCTGGGCATGTTACTTAACCTCTCTGTGCCTCGATTTGCTCCTCTGAGAAATGAGGGTAATTATAATACAACGCTGCCCAACAGAAATATAATGTGAGCTACGTGTGTAATTTAGATTTTTCGAACAGCCGTATTTTTTTAAAGTAAAAATAAAGAAGTTCTATGGCCTGAATGGCTGTGTTCCCCTCACCCCCACCCACCCAGGCTTAAATTCATATGTTGAAATCCTAAATCCTAACGTCCAACGTGATCACACTAGGAGGTGGGGGCCTTTGGCAGGTGATTAGATCATGAGGGCCAAGCCCTCATGAATGAGATTAACGCTCTTATAAAAGAGACCCCAGAGACTTTCCTGGCCTCTTGTGCCATTTGAGGATATAAGAAATCTGTGAACTGGAAACAGAAATAGACTCACAGACAGAGAAAACAAATTTATGGCTACAAAAGGGGAAAGTGGGAGGGAGGGATAAATTAGGAGTTTCAGATTAACATATACACACTACTAAGTATAAAATAGATAACCAGCAAAGACCCATTGTATAGCACAGGGAACTATAGTCAATATCTTCTAATAATCTAATAGGGAAAATAATCTGAAATAAAACGGAATCACTTTGCAGTACACCTGAAACTAAAACTAACATTGTAAACCAACTATACTTCAATTTTTTTTTAAAAAAGGAAAAAAACGAGACTTCCCTGGCAGTCCAGTGGGTAAGATTCTGCACTTCCAATGCAGGGGGCATGGCTTTGATCCCTGACTGGGAACTAAGATCCCACATGCTGCATGGCACAGCCAAAAAAAAATTTTTTTTAATTATTTTTTAAAATGAAAAAAAAAAGAAGAAATCTATGAACTGGAAGAGGGCCCTCACCTGGCCATGCTGGTACTGTGATCTCAGACTTACAACCCCTAGAAATATGGGGAAAAAATTTCTGTTGTCTATAAGCCACCCAGTCTTATAGCAACCAGAATAGACTAACACTCAAGTAGCATTAATTTTAATATATTTTATTCAACCAAATTTATCCAAAATATTATCATTTCAATCTGTAATAAAAAAATATTCCTGAGGGGGACTTCCCTGGTGGTCCAGTGGGTAAGACTCTGCACTCCCAATGCAGGGGGCCAGGGTTCGATCCCTGGTCAGGGAACTAGATCCCGCATGCATGCCACAACTAAAAGATCCCACATGCCTCAGCTAAAGACTAAAGACCTGGTGCAGCTTAAATACATAAATAAATATTTTTAAAAGCTTTTAAAAATATTAATGAGGCAGTTTACAGTTTTCTTTTTTCGGCACCAAGTCTTGAAAATCAGGTGCATATTTTATACTTACAACACATCTCAGTTTGGACTAGCCTCATTTTTGTTGGAAATACTTGATATAATAGCTGAAAGTGTAGATTCCCATCCCCAAGTTGTCCCAAACAAACTTAAAAGTTTTCTAATAACTGAATTGAGGATCAGTTTTTAAATCTAAATGAATTAAAATTAAATAAAATTAAAAGTTCAGTTTTTTTGTCACACTGGCCACATTTCAAGTGGTCACTTGGGGCTATGGGCTGTCATATTGATCTAGTATGGAATTTGTGGAATTGCCTTATGGAATTGGTTTCAGTATTAAATGAGTTAGTACCTTTAAAGCACTTAGTTAATCCCTGGTGAGTGCTACATAAGTGTCTACTGCATAACAAATATATGCAATTAATATTTATTGAGCACCTACTTTGTGCCCAAGTACTGTGTGGGATGTTGGGCTTGGGTAAGTAAGTCAGATAAGTCAGACCCAGTTTGGCCATCACGGAGCTTGTATTCTGGTGGTGGAAGTCATAATCAGACCATCACAAACTTTGTGTGTGGTTAGGCATTGCACTGAGACCTACAGAAAAGACAGAATCAGTACTAAGGAATCGTTAGTGGATAAGGAAGGGGCCACCTGAGTCGCATCATCCACAGGCTGAATCTGAAAGATACACAGGCAGGAAGAATGCTCCAAACAAACAGAGTAGATGGTGGGAGGCAGGTCACTGCAGGAGAATCTGATAAATGGTCGGTGTGGCTTAAGTGGAGAGAGCCAGGCAGTAGGGATGGGATGTAAGACTGGAGTCAACATTTGCACAACCTTGGAAAATGGAGAACAGCATTTGGTCTAGACTGTGAGGGTCACAGGTTCGAATCCTGATTACAGCTCTGTGACCTTGGGCAAGTTATTGAACCTCTGTGAGCCTCAGAAGGAAGGACCTAGCATGTCGGAGGTGCTTGAAAGTGCTGGGTGCAGCTATTGTAGCAAAGGTGGCCCAGCCCCTTCATGCACTTCTGCAGGGCCTCCTGGGGTCTTCTGATCAGCCCCAAGACTGTGTCTTCTTTCCTTTTTTTTTTGAATGTCACTAGACAATGAATTAAGCACACCTTTATTGAAGCTTAAATTGTGGTACAAAAATACATTTCAACTGATTTAAGTCCAACACCATGAAGAGAGAAATTATGGCACCAAAATTTTCCCTCCTCTATCATATATTCTAGGGCTAATTTAGATTACTATTCAATCTATATTTTTCATTTTTCTAGGCTTTGTTCCATACAAATTTGTGCAGTTTTTCAACACTAAATAGAAATCTTAAATCTATTAGGGAAAGAAAAAACATCAAACCTCAAGCCAATAAACGTTGTCAAATCTACAGGGACACTGTTCAAGAACAAAATCCACTTTGAGCATTGGTCCTCATAATAGCACCGAAACGTTAGGTACTGTGCGCTAATTAAGACTGTCTCTTTAAAAAAAAAATGTCATGAAGAACCTAGGGGTAAGACAGGAACAAAGACACAGACCTACTTGAGAATGGACTTGAGGATATGGGGAGCGGGAAGGGTAAGCTGTGACAAAGTGAGAGAGTGGCATGGACATATATACACTACCAAACATAAAATAGATAGCTAGTGGGAAGCAGCCGCATAGCACAGGGAGATCAGCTCGGTGCTTTGTGACTGCCTGGAGGGGTGGGATAGGGAGGGTGGGAGAGAGGGAGACTCAAGAGGGAAGAGATATAGGAACATATGTATATGTATAACTGATTCACTTTGTTATAAAGCAGAAATTAACACACCATTGTAAAGCAATTATACTCCAATAAAGATGTAAAAAAAAAAAAAGACTGTCTCTTCTTTTTTTTTTTAATTAATTTATTTATTTATTTATTTTTGGCTGTGTTGGGTCTTCCTTTCTTCTCTAGTTGTGGCGAGCGGGGCCACTCTTCATTGTGGTGCGTGGGCCTCTCACTATCGCGTCCTCTCTTGTTGTGGAGCACAGGCTCCAGACGCACAGGCTCAGTAGTTGTGGCTCACGGGCCCAGTTGCTCCGCGGCATGTGGGATCTTCCTGGACCAGGGCTCGAACCTGTGTCCTCTGCATTAGCAGGCAGATTCTCAACCACTGTGCCATGAGGGAAGCCCCAAGACTGTCTCTTCTTAATGTGGTCCTCCATTTCTCCCTGTATCTCCTCCAAGGCTGAAGCCAAGGCTCAGAGAGGTAGACTTGACCAAGCCCCACACCCTTGGGTTCCAGAGCCCTGATGTGAGAGAACTCAGGTCCATGGGTTCCAGTGTGGGCATATTTCACCTCTTTGCAGTATGAATTCCTGTATCTTTTAATCTATTCACTTGTGTGACCACAGCCTGCCCCAGCACCTAGAAGGAAATTCTCTACCCCCTGCCAGGCTGTCACTCCTACTCATTCAGCCTCCACCCATCACCAGCAGACCAGATCTCTTCCATCTTCTCCAGGGTTATTCCATGGGCATTAAAAAAATCTTCTCCTTCTGTATAGTAAGTGTTCTATTCAAAGTCCTTTCCAGCCATATTTAAGACCTTACAATTCTGTGCAGTGAATAAATGAACTTATGCCTGTTATGCCTTCTGGAAGTTTCTACTTTGACATGAAGCTCCAAAGCCAGTGTTCTTAACCTTTTGTGTGTGTCATGGACCCTGTTGGCAATCTAGAGACAATCTGGTCAAGCTAGGGATCCCTTTCAGAATAATGTTTTTTAATGCAAAAAATAAAATACACATAATTACAAGAGAAACCAATTACACTGAGACATGGTTGTCAAAATAGTTCTGAAAAATAAATGTGTAATATAATACTATGTTTTTATTAATGTATTAAATTTTAAAATACAAACAAATTAAAAATAAATTTATCTTTAAAGACTTAAAATATTAAAAATTAACTTCTCTTAAGAAACATGGGTGACTTTTATTTCCACACAATGATCCCACCTGCCAAGAAAAGAACCAAGACATAAAACTTCAAGACTCAGGGCATAGCTCGGGGACCAAACTTCTCAGGTTTGAATCCCAGCTGTGCCACTCACCACCTGTGTGACCCTGGGGAGAGTTGCTTGAACAGGGTTTAGATGTAGGAGGTGGGAGCACTAAGCATTGTACATTGACCCTGACATCTGAGGGCTCCCTGGACTGCAAACTTCTCCAGAAGAAAAGTTGTGTTTTCTGCCTTATCATTTCCTGGTACATAGTGCCTGAAAAACAGCAGGTGCTCAATAAAGGCTTTTGGATGGATTGAATGCCTAGTTAAACACATTTAAGTTTGGTACTTTGGTAGGCACTGGGATACAAAGATTAAAAAATAAACAACTCAGTCTCTCTTTTGCTTTACAAGGTTAAAGGTATAAGGGGGGACATGGGGCTCCAACAAGTGGCTGAAGTAAACAGCAATGGATGTTATGTTGGGGGAAGTACAGCATAGGGAAGAAGATAGGGTGGTTTCTGGGTCTTTGGGACAAAGAAGTGGTTTTTAGAATCATTAAAGAAGAAGAAGGAAGAGCAGTATTGGGGCATGAGAGATAATCATCTCTGTTGGACCCCTAAAGGATTTGAGGTCATTGATGTATCTCAGAATGTTCAGCTGGGTATTTGGTTCTGGAAATACCCTCAGAAAAAGAAAGAGGTGGGCTGGCATTAGAGTGTAGAGATGCTGAGTGTGTGAGAGGCAATTGAAAACATGCCATGGCCTTTAAGGGAAAAGAATCTAAAAAAGAGTGGATACATGTATATGTATAACTGATTCACTTTGCTGTACACCTGAAACAAACACAACATTGTAAATCAACTATACTCCAATACAAATTTTTTTTTAAAAACTAGATAATTGTGAAAAGGTAACCCACCGAATGGGAGAAAAATTCAAAAATCCCATATCTGATAAGGAACTTGTATCCAAAATATATGAAGAGTTCTTAGAACTCAATAATAAAAATAGGGACTTCCCTGGTGGCTCAGTGGTTAAGAACGCACCTGCCAATGCAGGGGCTAAGAGTCCACCTGCCAATGCAGGGGTTCAATCCCTGGCCTGGGAAGATCCCACATGCTGCGGAGCAACTGAGCCCATGTGCCACAACTACTGAGCCCACGTGCCACAACTACTGAAGCCTGTGCGCCTAAAGCCCGTGCTCTGCAACAAGAGAAGCCACCACAATGAGAAGCCCACGCACCGTAACGAAGAGTAGCCCCTGCGCACCGCGACTAGAGAAACCTCACGTGCAGCAGTGAAGATCCAATGCAGCCAAAAATAAATAAAATTTTAAAAAAATAATAAAAATAACCCAATATAAAAATGGTCAAGATCTCTGAATGGATATTTCTCCCCAAAAGATATACAAATGGCTAATAAGCACATGAAAAAATGCTCAACACCATTATTCATCAGAGAAATGCAAATCAAAACCACAGTGAGATACCACTTCATAACCACTAGGATAGCTAGAATCAAAGAGTCAGATAATAAGTGTTGGTGAGAATGTGAAGGAACTGGAACCCTTATATGTTGCTGAGGAATATTATCTGGTTCAGCTGCTTTGGAAAACAAGTTGGCAGTTCCTCGAAAGTTAAACAGGGTTACCATATGACACAGCAATTTCACTCTAAGTATACATATTCAAGAGAAATAAAAGCATATGTCCACACAAAAACGTATACTACAATGTTTATACCAGCACCATTCATAAAAACCAAAAAGTGGAAACAACCCAAATGTCCATCAACTGATAAATGGATAAATAAAGTGTGGTATATGCATACAGTGGGATATTACTTGGCCATAAAAAAAATGAAATACTGATACATGTGACAACATATATGAACCTTGAAAACATTATTCCAAGTGAAAGAAGTTAGTCAAGAAAGACCACACAGGGGCTTCCCTGGTGGTGCAGTGGTTGAGAGTCCGCTTGCCGATGCAAGGGACGCTGGTTCGTGCCCCGGTCAGGGAAGATCCCACATGCCGCGGAGCGGCTGGGCTCGTGAGCCATGGCCGCTGAGCCTGCGCGTCCGGAGCCTGTGCTCCGCGGCGGGAGGGGCCACAGCAGTGAGAGGCCCGCGTACCGCAAAAAAAAAAAGAAAAAATAAAATAAAAAAAAAGAAAGACCACACATTGTATGATTCTGTTCATATGAAAATGTTCAGAACAGGGCCATGTATAGAGACAGAAAATAGATTAGCGGTTTCTTAGGGGTAGGAGTTGATGGTGGGGTTGCAGGTGATAGCTAAAGTACAGGGTTTCTTTTTGAGCTGACAAAAATGTTCTAAAACTGGTGATGGTTTTGAACATTGTCAGATTGTGCATTTCAGATGGGTGAATTGTATCATATGTAAGTTGTATCTCAATAAAGCTGTTAAAGAAAATAAACAGAAGGCTAGGGAAAAAATAAAATAAAATAATAATAAGAAGGCATGCCATGACCTAGGAGAGTGTTTGGTGTGACACGATCAGGATCTCGGAGAGACAGCAGTGAGCAGTCTTGAAGAGAGATATTAGTTCCCTGCCCAGGAATTGAGCCTGGGTAGCCTGGATAAAAACCAGGAATCCTAGCTGCTAGTCCCACCAGGGGCTAGAGGCTAGAAGCAAAGTTGCCCTGGCTCTTGCCCAATTTGAAAGCAAGAATGTTTCAAGGAGGCAAAAATTGTTAAAACAGGTACAAAGTTTATTATTATTAGCACAGCACAATATGTGGGAGAGCACACAGAGAAGTAGTTTATTTAAGACAGAAGCAAGGCAAGGGTGTTGTGTCCTCCCTAATGAGGAGCAGTGCAGTAAAGAGGCATTTAAGTCAATTATACAGGGCAGTTCTCAGGGTCTTTGTTCTCCTCTGGCAGGTTATCTTGTTTCTTTTCCCACACCTGACCTGTCCAAGGCCTTCCTCAATATGCATGCACATCTTTTTACCAAGATGGATTCCAGCGCAGAGGCTAATGGGAGGTTTGACATCACCTATTATGGGGTGGCGCCCCCTCCCTTTATGACCCCCAAGGAGCCTTCCTGCACATGTGCAGTCAGGGAGGTTCCCCTTACCTCAGGAGTGATAGATGTGGTCGTCCTATCTCTTTACTCCAGCAGAGCTCAGTTCCTGCCACTAACTTTGTCCTTGGCGTTGTCTAAGGAAGACAAAGCTCCAAATTACTCTGCTTGACAAATTCCAGCTGCTCAGCCCAGGGACCCGTTTATCTCCTACCTCAGTCAGAAGGGATGAGCTTAAAATTCTTGCATTGTTTGTACCAGCTAGCAAGAGATGGTTGTGAAATTCTCCATAACCTTGCAAGCAAGTTGATACACACAACCATTATTAAAAATGATATAAAGTTATAGTTGTTACATTAAAATAAAAGTAATCAATACTCAAAACTCATCACTTTCTAATTACTTTACAACATTTTCACTTTTCTAAAGTCACACAGGTTAGGAGACCCAAGACTCTCAGAAAAGGGGCTTTTTCATTCCACCCAAATGGTCACTATCATAGTTCAGAGGAGGAAGAAAAGTTTTCTGGGTTAATTACACAGGCTCATTTTGACTATTTTTCTTCACCTGTTGAATAGAGGTCTACATTCAAATGCACAACCCTAAAACTATCTTCACGTATTCACTTAGCAAACGGGTACTGAATACTGAGTGGACTGATTCATTTATTCATTCAGCAAACAGGTATTGCACCAGGCACTCAGCTCCACCTGGGGTGAGCTCGCCTTCAAGGAGTTTATGGAATTGAAAATCTAACCACTAAGAGAGAAGGAAAAAATCATAACCACACCATACAAAAGCAACTGACTGCTATTACTTTTTATATTGTTCTTTTGTGGGTATTTACATCTTTTGGGTATTTGAGAGTGTCTTATTTTTACAATTTTTTACCAAAACATTTACATATTTGTAATATTATAGAAATCATTCTGCATTTTTTTCCTTTTACACTGATGACACAACTTTTCAAATTTCTCATCAGAGTTGTAAGGTACCTCTTTCCAATTAAAAATTAAACAGCTGTGGTTGCCAAGGGGGAGGAGAGGTGGGAGAGGGATGGATTGGGAGCTTGGGGTTAACAGGTGCAAACTAGTAGATATAGAATGGATAAACAACAATGTCCTCCTGTATAGCACAGGGAACTATATTCAATATCCTGTGATAAACCATAATGGAAAAGAATATAAAAAAGAATGTGTATATATATATATATATATATATATATATGTATAACTGAATCACTTTGCTGTTTGGCAAAAATTAACACAACATTGTAAATCAACTATATTTCAATTTAAAAATTAATTAAAAAAATTTAAATAGCAACTTTGAGCTTTTCCCCTGCTCCTCCTAAATGCATGAGGGTGAGCCTTTAATTACTCTGATTGCTGATCAGACTCTTTCTTCTGAATGAAGGAAAATTCAGTCTATCATGATCTGAAAATGATACTGATAATTGATCAAAACTGACTTTATTTCTTTTGGATGTATACCTGAAATGGGATTGCTAGATCATATGGTAGTTCTATTTTTTAATTTTTTTGAGGAACCACCAGACCATTTACCATAGTAGCTGCATCAATTTACATTCCCACCAATAGTGCAACAGGGTTCCCTTTTCTCCACATCCTCACCAACACTTGTCATCTCTTGCCTTTTTGAGAATAGCCATCTAACAGGCTTGATGTGATAGCTCATATGTGGTTTTGATTTGCATTTCTCTGGTGATTAGTGATGTAGAGCACCTTTTCATATACCTGTTAGCCATTTGTATATCTTCTTTGGAAAAATGTCTATTCAGGAGGACTGGGGCACAGAACCCGTGTCTCCTGCATCGGCAGGCGGACTCCCAGCCACTGCGCCACCAGGGAAGCCCTCTGCCCATTTTTCAATTGGATTACTTGGTTTTCTTGCTACTGAGTTGTGGAATCTTTTTTTTTTCCCCCCCCCCGCACCATGCGGCTTGCAGGATCTTAGTTCCCTGACCAGGAAGTGAAAGTTTGGAGTCCTAACCACTGGACTGCCAGAGAATTCCCTGAGTTGTGCAATCTTAAAAAACAACAACAAAAAGCTGAACTCATAGCAACAGAGAATAGACTGGTGGTTTACCAGAAGCTGTGGGATGGGGAAAAGAAGATTAAAAAAAAAAGTAGCATGGAGGTTACAAGGGGCTTGGGGGAGGGGGTCATGGGGAGTTAGCATTTAACGGGGACAGAGTTTCAGTTTTGTAAAATGGAGAGTTCTGGCGATGGATGGTGGTGATGGTCGTACAATAATATAAATGTGCTTAGTATCAATATACTGTACACTTAAAAGAGGTTAAGATAGCAAATTTGTTACATACATTTTAAAATAAATACAATCAATAAAACATTGAAAAATAATTAACAAAATATTTTGTTGTATTGAGCAGTGACTACACACCATGTGAATGATCTCTCTCAATCCCCACAGACACCTCAGGCGATAAGCATTACGTGGAATCACAGGAAATTGTCGATATTGGTTTTCAGCCACAAAAAGGACAATTTAATAAGGTTCCACCTATTACTATCTTCATTTTAAAGATAAGGAAAGTGAGTCATAGAGGCATTACGTGACCTGGTAAAAAATTGTAGAATTTAGGCAAGGAGAGAGGCCAGGGTTTCAGCCAATTTGACTGATTTTAAAGCCCAAACTTGACCGTCTCCATGGCCTTTCTGCCAACAGCTGTTAGGAGGGAAAAAGGCAGATATTTTTCCACAGAAGGGACAACCCCAAGGGCCTCCTACGTAACTAAGGGGTTTCACTGTCACATGTGACCCCAGCCTGGGCCTTGCTAGCTGCCCATGAAGAAAGGCTTGGGCAACACCAAGCTCTTCATTGCTCTGAGTGTCCTTTTCAGTTTGCTCTGGACAAAATACCCACCCAGGAGTTTCCACTTCTCAGTTGCATGCTTGAGATCTTTTTTTTTTTCTCTAGGTTTCTTGAGCTACAATGGACATATAACATTGAGTATGTTTAAGATGTGCTATGTAGTGATTTGATACAATGATATATTGCAAAATTATCACCATCAGAGTTCAGCTAACTCCTCTATCACATCATATAATTACCATCTCTTTTTTTGTGTGTTGAAAGCATTTAAGATCTTCTATAGCCAAAAAAAAAACAAAAAACAAAAAAACGGAGCGGAACTGAATATACATTTTCCCAGACATACAAATGGCTGACAGGTGCTGGGCATCAGTAATCTTGGGGAAAATGCCAATCAAAACCACAGTGAGGGCTTCCCTAGTGGCAGTGGTTGAGAGTCCGCCTGCCAATGCAGGGGACACGGGTTCGTGCCCCGGTCCGGGAAGATCCCACATGCCGTGGAGCGGCTGCGCCCGTGAGCCATGGCCGCTGAGCCTGCGCGTCCGGAGCCTGGGCTCCGCAAAGGGAGAGGCCACAACAGTGAGAGGCCCGCATACTGCGAAAAAACAAAAAAACAAACAATAAAACAAAAAAACCCACAGTGAGATATCCCTTCACACTTTATTTTATTTTTATTTATTTTTTAAACTTACTTTTGTCTTTATTTCATTTATTTATTTATTTGGCCGGCAAAGCATGGCATGCAGGACCTTATTTCCCTGACCAGGGATCAAACCGGTGCCCCCAGCAGTGGAAGCGTGAAGTGTTAACCACTGGACCACCAGGAAATTCCCCCTTCACACTTTAGAATGGCTGATATCAGAGACCACAAGTGTTGGCAAGGATACATGTTTGAGAACTTATCCTTTAGGGAACATTATGTGCCCCATTCCTGTGGCTTTCTCAAGGGCCTTGGAGGCCCATTCAATTAAACATTGAATGTTTAATTTTTTAAAAGCTTTCCACTTCAAATCAGGCTTCTCTGTGTCTGCTGAGCCCATTAACCTCCCAGGTGTGTGTGCATGACCCTGGTCACTCATCTGAAGAGGAAAGTGGTGAGTTAGCCCCAAGTCAGGAGGGGGCCAGCCCTCTGGGGATGCTTTGCCCTAGAATAGGTTCTTTTCTTCTGGGCGCTCACACCTGCTGTTTCCTCCCCCTCGGGTGTCATCCCAGCACTTAGCAAGGTGTGTGATGACCTGTCTGGGAAACACCTTTCCTCTGGTTGCAGGGAAATAAGTCTTGCTGGCTTTGAGAGATGGGCACTATATCTATTCCCCACATATTTCTGTATCATCAGCGTGGAGTCTGTCCTATTTCCTAGGATATGCCAGGCTGATCTGCAACTGTGATGCTTTTCTGGGAATATTACTATGTTACAAACAGCACCCTGACATTTGCTAGCTCTGTGACGCTGTCACACCTTCTCCCTGAGTCTCAGTTTCCCTACCTGTAAGGTGTCTCTGGGTAACACCCACCTTGCTGGGTGGTTATGACAATTATTATAATTAAACAACAAGAATGACCTTTACCCAGATCCTGCTAGGCAGCAGGCACCAGGCCAGAAGGCTTTTCAAAGTCATGCTGGCATTTAATAACTGGCATTTAGGGATTCCAGTATTAAAAAAATTTTTTTTGAGTAGGCTGAAACTGAGACAGGCTGGGACCTGAAACCTGGGACCTGGGACCCTTTGCTGCAGTGCTTGCACCTGGACACACATCTCCTCTCCTCCGGCAACAAAATACAAAGAAACTATAAGGGACTAAAAATAACTGCGTGCATGTGCAGTTGGGGCAATTTCTGGACAAAAGATACAAAAAGACCAAAAAACCCAACTGCCACTTCTGAGGAGTTGGGAGCAGAAGCAGGGTACTGTGCATGCCCACTGCACACAGCACCACCAAAGGGTGGGCAGATCACCCTCTGGCCTGACCCCTGGACCCACCTCTACCCTCACCCCAAAAAAGGGATCAGCTTGCCCCCCTCAGCAAGCAAGGGAACCTGTTACCTGTTTTCACTCCAAGCCTTGCCTGAATTTCCTGCCTGGCCTCTTATCAATTTCTATTAATTAAGGAGTGTAAGAACCCTGGTCGGTTACAAAACCATTTCAATAAATTCCCTATGGACTCAAATGTTTGGTCCTTGGTGAGCCTAAAATTGCACTCTGAGGAAATTACTGAAGAAAAAATGGGGAAGGGGAGAGAGAAAGAAAAATAGAGGGAAAATATTGGCCTTATCTTGGGGTATTCCCTTAGGACAATGGAACATACAAGCAGGTTACATTTCTCCCTTTACATTGGCTCAGAGTCAGTTATACCCAATGTTGACTTAATATAAGGCGCTTTGTTAACATGAAAGATAGGCATAAACGTTTTTAGACATTGCTTCATTTTTTTCCTCTGATCTCCTCACTTAAGTTTTAGCTTGCTGTGTGTAACTCTATATTCCTTTTTCACTTTGAATGAGGAGGGGTCTACATGCATAAATACTATATTAATGAGAAAAATGCCTCAAAGATGCACAGACCATCCAATTTTTTTTAATTAGGGGTTTTTAGACTGAAGTCCATAAACTCCTGTGTAGGGTATAAATAAGACTACAGATGGTCAGTAATCTTCCTGAATATTTAGGAGGGGCTTGGGTATCTGTGCATCCCCTCTCTGCACCCAGAGAATTAATAGATTTCATCAGTTTCTCCAATGGATCCACGACTCCCTAGTTATTATGCACCTCTGCTGTAGATAGGATAAATGTAATTCTTGGATCAAGCCAGACCACCAGAAAGTAACCTGTATCCCTCATTGGTATGGCCCACCATCAGCAAGCTTTAATCCATTGGGTCCAAACTGGGCTGATTCTGCCCCCAGGGGACATTTGGCAATGGCTGGAGACATTTGTTTGTCACACCTGGAGAGAGGGGCAGATGCTATGGCATCTAGTAGGGAGAGGCCAGGGATGCTGCTGAACATCTTACAATACACAGAACAACCCTGACAACAAAGAATTATCCAGTAAGTTCCAAATATCCATAGGGCAAGTTTGAGAAACCCAGCTTGAACAAAATCTTCTGTTGAAACCTCAATCCTGGTTTGCGGCCAGGGGCGTTACAGAATCTAATGCTTTGAAAGGCAACATTGCATTTATAGTACCAATGTCTCAGTGCACACGATCTGTTGGGCATCACTCAGCACCCCATCTGGCCCAATTGCAATGATCCATCTGAGAAATTTCTTTCAGAATCGGCGTCAGCCAAAGCTTGGGCTCTCTTGAGCAAGAAGTGTTACTAAATACAATTTCATGTGCCTGATGCACAGTGAACCCAAACAAACCTAAACGTCAGAGTTTGGAGCAGAGAAAGGTTTATTGCAGGGCCAAGCAAGGAGAAAGGCGGGAAGGAGGGGTGTTGGGCAGGGGGGTGCTTATGTTCCAAAAAAACTCCCAAACTCCCCGAAGGATTTCAGCAAAGCATTTTTTAAAAACATCTTTATTGGAGTATAATTGCTTTACAATGGTGTGTTAGTTTCTGCTGTATAACAAAGTGAATCAGCTATACGTATACATACATCCCCATATCTCCTCCCTCTTGCGTCTCCCTCCCACCCTACCTATCCCACCCCCCTAGGTGGTCACAAAGCACCGAGCTGATCTCCCTGTGCTATGCAGCTGCTTCCCACTATTTTATATTTGGTAGTGTATATATAAGGCAAGGTGAGAGAGAAACGTGGTCGATTGTTGCAAACTTCTTGGTTCAGGAATCCTTTGTTCTTGCAGCTGCCCGTGTAGGTCAGGTCATGATGTTCCTGTAAACCTCCCACAAAACAAATGCTATTCTCTGTTCTGCAACTTTTTATCTCTACATGAATGGGAAAGTGTTATACCCTTGATGGTCAGAGCCTTGAGAATGAGCTATCCTGTATATTTCAGGCTATAGGCACCATTCTTAACTCAGAGCAAAAGCCATGGAATACTAAGGTTAAAGTAAAAGAAACAGATCTAATATGAAGTCAGATTTGTTCTTCCCTATGACAGAAGTGTGACTGTAATTTCTAAATACAGGGCATTTGTTCATTCAATAAGTATTTACTGCCTTGCCTGTCCATTGCCAGCCACTGTTTGGGCTCTGGGGACAAGCAGTGAGCAAAATGGATACAATCCCTGCCTTCCTGAAGCTTTCACTCCAGTGAGAAGACAGACACTAAATGAGCTACATAATGTATGATATAATTACTGGCTACAAGGGAGAAGGAGTTACTTGGGTACAGAGAGACCAGTCTGTGCAAAGACCCTGGGGTAAGAAGGAGCACTGCAGCTTTAAAGAATCACTGGCTGGCAAAGTTGTGGGAGCCCTGAGGGCAAGGAGGTAAATAGTACAAAAAGCTAAGAAAATAGATGGCAGCCAAACCATGCAGCCTGGACCTGGCTGGCTTTGATCTTTGTCCTGGAAATGGAAAGTTAAGAAACACCTTAAGCTATTAGAAGGATGCACTGTAGAGGGTAAAGTAGATATAGAGAAAAAGGAGACTTTGCAGTTTTTTGGAGCTAATGATTGCTTTGGCATCCATCCAAATCACTGAATGTCAGTTTTGCCTAAATACTCATGCTTTAAATCTGTGCAAGGACCGTGGAGAAGCAACAGCATCCGGGGGCTTGTTAGACATGAAGAATATCAGCAGGACCTACTGTATTAGAATTTGCATTTAAACAAGTGATTTCCATGTGGATTAAAGTTCAAACAGCCCCACCATTAATATTACCAATACTGACAAGGGTCGTCATGAGGCGTGGGATTTAGCATGGCCAGTACCTGGTATAAGCTGGCAACTCAATAAAGGGTAGTGCTACCATTTTAAAATCTGTAATATTGCAGCTTCAAGAATTGGGCTGCAACTCTGGCTGCTTCTGGGTAGTTGTTTGCCAGGCTCACTTGTAATGATGGGTATTTGTTATTTAGGGAATGTTTATAGAGGCGTGCCTCATTTAAAAAACTTTTTATTGAAGTATAGTTGATTTACAATGTTGTGCTCATTTCTGCTGTACAACAGTGACTCAGTTGTACACATATATACATTCTTCTTTTATATTCTTTGCCATTCAGTTTTATCACAGGAGACTGGATATAGTTCCCTGTGCTATACACTAGGACTTTGTTGTTTATCCATCCTATATGTAATAGTTTGCATCTGCTAATCCCAAACTCTTAATACTTCCCTCCCCCACCCCCATCCCCCTTGGCAACCACAAGTCTGTTCTCTATGTCTGTGAGTCTGTTTCTGTTTTGTAGATAGGTTCATCTGTGATGTATTTTAGATTCCACATATAAGTGGTATCAAGGTATTTCTCTTTCTCTTTCTGACTTACTTCACTTAGTATGATAAGCCTCTAGGTCCATCCATGTTGCCGCCAATGGCATTATTTCATTTTTTTAATGGCTGAGTAATATTCCATTGTATATATATACCATATCTTCTTTATTCATTCATCTGATGGACACATTTCTTAACCTGTTGACCCTCAGCATCTTCATCTGTAAAATGTGGTTGTAAGAGCAATGCCTCTCCTCTGGGTTTCTGTGAACGTGTAATGAGATAACATATGGCAAAAGCTTAGCACAGTGCCTGGCTCACAGAAATCATTAGCAGGAGGACGGCTCCCTAAAGCCATTGGCTGGGGACCCTCTAAGTCATCACCTCCCTGAGACTGAATGAGTTCTTCGTATATTTCAGGAGAGCCAGCACACTTTTGCCTAGGCTCTCCTGGTCTGGCCCCACCTGAACACTTCCTTACAGCCCTGCCCAGCTGCTTCTGTGGCCACTTGGGATCAGCAGCCCGTCATGGTGTTACCTGAGCTGGCTGACACCCACAGGTGTGGCTGGGAGACCACGGAGGCCAGTGGGGCATGACAGTCACTAGACCAATTTTGCAGCCGGAGGGAGTCCTCCTTGCAGCTGAGAAATGCCACACAGCCTCTGCTAGGGATGAAGGAAGTGCACGCTGACCCCTGCCTGGCCAGCCAGCAAGAGCTGGGCACAGGGTGGTGCTGGACATTTGGGGATGAATGTGGCACCAGCTCCTGCCCTTGCTTTGTTTTCCAGCTCAAAGCACCAAGCAGACGTGTCTCGTTGACACCAGCTTCATTCACTCATTCACTCTTTCGGCAAATATTTATTGAGCGCCTGCTTTGTGGCCACACTGGTGCCGAGCACAAGCGATGCACAGCAAGCAAAACGATCAAGGCCTCTGCTCTCATAGAGGCAGAAAAAAGTGAACATGGAACTGGGTGAGCAAGGGGCTGGGTGAGACTTCAGACAAGGTGGTCAGGGAAAGACTTTGTAGCTCTAGAGGTCAGAATTTGGACCAATAGAGGGATGTTATCATGATTAAGCATAAGAGTTTTGATATATCATGATTAATCATGAGTTGAATAAGGTAGTGAGCTCCCCATCGCTAGAGGCATGCAAGTAGAGGCTGAAAGACTCCACATGGGGAATGTTGTAGCAGGTCCTTATAGGCTGGGCAAGACCTGAGCATTTCCATGTAATTAAAATCTGTCACTGTGGCACCATTGTAAAGACCACTCTTGGGAAGTTCTTCCTTGAAAGAAAATGGGTGAATAGTCCTGAATACCTAGGTGATAGTCTGGGCGGCTTCAACCTCTCAGATGTGGATTCTTTGTCCCCATCCCTGCATGTCCAGGCTCAAGGACTCCTCAAAGATTCCTTCCCAGAGATGTCAGTGCCGCCACCTCCTTGGAGGAGGGTCCCTGGGGAAGGACATCTCAGCTGCAGGGTTGTGGATGCCTTTGTGAGTACATTCATCTGTTTAACAAATGCACACTGAAGTACATGCATGCAGGCTCTGGACTCAGACCTGTCTGGGTTCAAATCCTGCCTTTGCCTCTCCTCCACTGAATGATTGATCAAGTCAGACGATTCCTCTGAGCCATGGTTTCCACGTCTGTACAAAGCCGGAAATATTGTGTAACTGTTAAGTTTGTTGTGAGGCTTAAAGAAATAAAACAAGTTCCTGCCAGTAAGTGTCTTCGTATACAGTAAGTGCTCAAAAAAATAAAGTGGTGACGATGGTGATGAGGGTTGCCGACCTGTTTTTTTGTTTTTTGTTTTTCTGGCGGTACGCAGGCCTCTCACTGCTGTGGTCTCTCCCGTTGTGGAGCACAGGCTCCGGATGCGCATGCTCAGCGGCCATGGCTCACGGGCCCAGCCGCTCCGCGGCATGTGGGATCTTCCTGGACCGGGGCACGAACCCATGTCTCCTGCATCGGCAGGCGGACTCCCAACCACTGCGCCACCAGGGAAGCCTCCGACTTGTTTGTTGACTCACATGGTCTTCTGGCAAACATTTCTTGGAGGCTGGGCGTTCACATCCCTCTGTGCTGCCTGTGGGGAGCTGGCATCAGTTCTCTGAACCTCCCCCGTGAAGTTCCTCCTGACTGGTCAGTCTCCTGGTGTATCAGTTTCCTATGGCTGCTGTCCCAAATCACCACAAATATAACGCCTTCAAACAAAACCAGTTTATTTTTTTCTTGGAGTATAATTGCTTTGCAATGTTGTGTTAGTTTCTGCTGTAGAACAAAGTGAATCAGCTATATGTATACATATATCCCCTCCCTCTTGAGCCTCCCTCTGACCCCCACCCCGTCCCACCCCTTTAGGACATCACAGAGCACTGAGCTGAGCTCCCTGTGCTATACTGCAGCTTCCCACTAGCTATGTATTTTAAACATGGTAGTATATATATGTCAATGCTACCCTCTGAATTCGTCCCACCCTCCCATTCCCACCCTGTGTCCACAAGTCCGTTCTCTACGTCTGTGTCTCTTTTCCTACCCTGCAAATAGGTTCATAAGTACCATTTTTCTAGATTCCACATATATGTGTTAATATATGATATTTGTTTTTCTCTTTCTGACTTACTTCACTCTGTATGACAGACTCTAAGTTCATCCACATCACTACAAATGCCCCAGATTTGTTCCTTTTTTATGACTGAGTAATATTCCATTGTATATATGTACCATATCTTCTTTATCTATTCATCATCTGTCAATGAATATTTAGGTTGCTTCCATGTCCTGGCTATTGTAAATAGTGCTGCAAAGGACATTGTGGTACCTGTA
The DNA here is from genome assembly GCF_003031525.2 of Neophocaena asiaeorientalis asiaeorientalis. Classification (NCBI taxonomy): domain Eukaryota; kingdom Metazoa; phylum Chordata; class Mammalia; order Artiodactyla; family Phocoenidae; genus Neophocaena; species Neophocaena asiaeorientalis. The sequence goes on from NW_020175432.1 coordinate 4,055,489, forward strand.
TCTTTTTGAATTATGTTTTTCTCAGGGTATATGCCCAGTAGTGGGATTGCTGGGTCATATGGTAGTTCTATTTTTAGTTTTTTAAGGAACCTCCATACTGTTCTCCAAAGCGGCTGTATGAATTTACATTCCCACCAACAGTGCAAGAGGGTTCCCTTTTCTCCACACCCTCTCCTTGTAGATTTTTTGATGATGGCCATTCTAACGGGTGTGAGGTGATACCTCATTATGGTTTTGATTTGCATTTCTCTAATAATTAGTGATGTTCAGCATCTTTTCATGTGTTTGTTGGCCATCTGTATGTCTTCTTTGGAGAAATGTCTATTTAGGTCTTCCACACTTTTTTTTTTTTTTTTTTTGCGGTACGTGGGCCTCTCACTGTTGTGGCCTCTCCTGTTGCAGAGCACAGGCTCTGGACGTGCAGGCTCAGCGGCCATGGCTCACGGGCCCAGCCGCTCTGCGGCACGTGGGATTTTCCCAGATCGGGGCACGAACCCGTGTCCCCTGCATCGGCAGGCGGATTCTCAACCACTGCGCCACCAAGGAAGCCCCCACCCATTTTTTGATTGAAACAAAACCATTTTATTATCTCACAGTTCGGGAAGTCAGATGTCTGGAAATGGGTCTCCCTGGGTTAACATCAAGGTGTCAGCAGGACTGCATTCCTTCTGGAGACCCTGGGGGAGAACCTGTTCCTTGCTTTTTCCAGCTTGAAGAAAGTTGTTCACGTTCCTTGGCTCATGGCTCCTACCTCTATCTTCAAAACCAGCAGTGTAGGGACTTCCCTGGTGGTCCAGTGGTTAACACTTCATCTTCCAATGCAGGGTGTGTGGGTTTGATCCCTGGTTGGGGAACTGGGATCCTACATGCCTCGAGGCCAATAAACCCAAAACATAAAAAAAAAAAAACCCAGAAGCAAAACTGTGACAAATTCAATCAAGACTTTAAAAATGGTCCACATTAAAAAAAAAATCTTAAAAAAAAAAAAAAGCAGTGTATCATACCCCACCTTGTAAATCACCTGAAGTCACAATGGCATGCGTGCTATTCCTTACTGCCTGCCTCCTTCCGGTCACTCTAAAGCACCCTAGGGGCAGGGGCTGTGACTCTTGCTTACTGCTACATCCTCACACCTAGCACAGCACCAGGAGTGTCGCAGCCCTTGGAAACAACTTGTTAGTTTGAATTGAGTCGTTGCCTTTTCTCGTCCTGCCCCATGGCTGGCTTCCTTGTTGCTATATACAGGGGTATTCACTTCTTAGGGATGCTGTCACAAAACATCACAAGCTGGGTGACTTCAATGACAGAAATGGATCATCTCAGAGTTCTGGAAGGTAGAAGTCCACGATCAACGTGTTGTCAGGGTTGGTTCTATTTGAAGGCTGTGGTGGAGACAGAGTCTGTTTCATTCCTCTCTCCCTGCTTATGGTGGTTTGCCGGCAATCTTTGGCAACCCTTGTGTTATAGATATATCACCCTGATCTCTGCCTTCACCTTCACATAGCCTTCTCCCTGTGCATGTCGGTCTCTGTGTCCAAATTTCCCCCTTTTATAAGGACACAGTCATATTGGATTAGGGCCCACCCTCATGACCTCATTTTAACTTGATCATCTGGAAAGAACCTATTTCCAAATACAGTCCAAAATCCCATGCACAGGTACTGGGGGTTAGGACTTTAACATCTTTGCAGGGGGGACACAATTTAACCCATAACACAAGGCTTCTGCCCTCAGTCACCCACACCTGAAACCTCAAGCATCTTTGCCTCCACTTTCATATAATTCAGAAAATATGGGTAAAGGGACTTACTAAGTAAAAGAGACCCTTAAGCTGAATCTTTTTTTTTGGTCACGCTGCACTGCATGCGGGATCTTAGTTCCCCAACCAGGGATCAAACTCATGCCCCCTGCAATGGAAGCCTGGAGTCCTAACCACTGGACCACCAAGGAATTCCCTAGAAGACATCTTAATCCTGCTTTCAAGACCTGCAAGTGAGGAAGAGCAGATGTGCCTTTGGAATTCCTATTTCTCAGGCTGTATCACCTGGAGGAATGAAAATGAAGAGATTTTTAAATTTATTTATTGCAAATAATTGCAAGAAAATCTTTCCTTGGCTTGGCCCTGCCCTACCATCCTCTTCCACTTTTCTGAAGTCTCTCAAGTTCTCGCCCCAGGTCGATTGCAGGAGATGTCTCACAGACACTCCTAGATAAGTGTGCTTTTCGCCACCTCTTGCACCACTAGCTTTGCTACACCGGGAAGAGGTTTCTCATTTCAGCCCCAATGGCAGTGTTGCAAAACAGGTACTTCCAATGTCCAGTTTTTTTGCCACCCACATGATTCTTTTTTTTTTAATTGAAGTATAGTTGATTTACAATGTCCTGTTAGTTTCAGGTGTACAGCACAGTGATTCAGAGATATATATATATTCTTTTTCAGATTCTTTTCCCTTACAGGTTATTACAAATATAATATAGGTTTTATATTGAGTATAGTTCCCTGTACTATACAGCAGGTCCTTGTTGATTATTTTATATATAGTAGTGTATACATGTTAATCATAAACTCCTAATTTATATCTCCCCCCCTTTCCCCTTTGGTAACCATAAATTCATTTTCTATGTCTATGAGTCTCTTTCTGTTTTGTAAATAAGCTCACTTGTATCTTCTTCTTTTCTTAGATTCCGTATAAGCGATATCATATGGTATTTGTCTTTGTCTGGCTTACTTCACTTAGTATGATAAATCTTTAGGTCCATCCATGTGTTTGCAAACGCCACTGTCCAGTTTGAGATGCACAGAACGTGAGGTCATTGTCCAAGGCTGCACACTTGCAAAGTGGTGGAGCCATGATTGAGCCCTGTGTGTCTGACTCTAGGACTTGCGCCTGTAACCCTGCCTTAATAAATCACAGCCCCAAGTTGATGGGAGGAAAAGCAGGTCCAGAGGAAGAAAGGGCACAGCATGGTCAGAGGTGAATCTGACCCCAAATCCATATAGACTATTATCTTTTCCCTTTTTTAAGGAATTAGAACTTATGAACAAAAACATGCATGGCCCAAGGCATTGTTTTCCAATACCTTCTTATGAAAAATTTCAAACATATAGCAAAGTTGAAAGAATGTTGCTGTGAACTCTCATATACCCACCACCTAGATTCTACTTTCATATTTTGCCATACTTGCTTTATCACACATCTGTCTATCCATCCATCATCCACTCATCGATCGATCCATCCATCCATCCCTTCATCCCACTATCTGTCGTATCTAAGCATCTTAATTTTGATGCTTCCAAAGAAGTTGCATTATCAGTACAATCCCCCTCTAAGTAGTTCATCACGCAGAGAGTTAACTAGAATTCAATATTTGTATATAGATTTTTATCTTTTGAGATCAAATTTACGTTAAGTGAAATGCACAGATCTCAGGTGTAATTTGCTAACTTTGGACAAATGCCTACTTCGGTGTAACCCAAATTTCTCTTGAACTGTAGAATATCACCAACCTCACCCCACAGAGATATAACATATTACCCTCCATTTTTTTCTTTTATATGGAAGTATAATGTATACCCAGTAAAGTCCACAAATCCTAAGCGGATAGCTCAATGAATTTTTATATGAACTCTAAGCTTTTAACCCCTGGGCTGCACTTGGAGTCACTTTTCTTCTTGCTAACTGGATTTTGTCTCTGGGGTAGATTCTTTGATATTAATATAAATCAATTAGGTTTTTCAATTAAGAGTGATTTTGCTCCCAGATGACAGTTGGCAATATCTGGTGGCATTTATGTTGTCACCACTTGGGAGGCGCTACTGGCATTTTGTAGGTAGAGGTCAGGGATGCTGCTAAACATCCTACAATGCACAGGACAGCCTCTTCCACCCACCCCACCCCCCCAGCAAAGGATTATCTGGCTCCAAACGTCAATAGTGTCAAAATGAAGAAACCCTGATATCAATAGACCTCAAATCTTCCAATCCATCCATCCTCCAGCATTACCCAGATGTGTCTGGATTTGAGACTGAATCAGCTTAGGCTCCATCAAGGGGTGCTGCACACCATATATAAATAACTACACACCAAGATCAGAAGGGGGATGAAGCATCAAAGAGGCACAGAAACCACAGAGGAGGTGCAGTGGATCTGTTTCATTCACCTCTTTATGTACAGAGCTTGGTGCCTGGTGACTGGTAAGTAAATAAATGAATTGGTCAGGAAACTCCTTTACTGTTATTTTTTTGCACACCTCCTGCATGTCAGGTACCCTCTGTGGTACTCACAAATCTAGGGACTGTAAGAGATCCAAACCCACATGTGTGATCGTGTGGTCAAACTCTTTCACGGAGGAAGTTACAGAGTGCTCTGGAAACCGGAATGGGAGGTAAGCATGCTGTCTGTGGGAGGTGGAGGTGGGGAGCGAGGGCCCTTCATGAATCACAGGACCTGTAAACAAAGCATTTGAAGGAATGTGTCAGGTGAAGAGAGGGAGAGCCGTCCTGACAGAGGGAACAGCCCGGGCAAAGGCTTGGAGGGGAGAGATCATGCCAGATGTTGTGGGCATGGGAGGATGCTCTGGCACTGCTGAATCCCTGGTTTATGGGGAAACAATGCGCTCAGGCGAATGCGCTGGGGCGGGGGTGAGGCTGGTCCCAGATCAAGATGAGCCTTAAGAGCCAGGCTGGGGACTTTGGACTTGATCGTGAGGGCAATGAGAAGGCACAGAAGAATTCAGACCAGGGGCGGGGCATGGACAGTTTTGCATTTTTGGAAGGTCATTCTGGGTGGGTGGAGGCAGAGGATGCGTAAAGAGGCCGTTTCAAAAAGTCAGAGATGACGAAGGCTTGAACTCAGGTGGGGTTTGGGGGCAGAGGGTCAAGAATGACGTAGAAGTTTCCGAGGATGGAAAGAGTCCAGGACAGGGTTTCACATAGCGCACCCCCAGAAGGCTGATTTCCCAAGGCTGCTAAGCCCTCATAGAGCTAAAGTAAATAGAATAGGGTGCCCTTCTCAACTCCACTGAGGAAATCCTAGGACTTTATTTTTTTATTCAACAAGTATCTGAGGGCCCATTGTGTGTCATTCACGGGGGATAGAGCCATGACTAAGATAGACCCAGACCTGCCCCCCAGGGGGAAATGGAGACAATAAGCAAGTGAACAAATGGATGATACAATTTAGAAAATTGGCTTGGGCAGGAGGGGCATATAAAAAGAGGATGATAAAGTGGCACACGATGGATAAGGCAGGACAGTTTGGAGGGGTGGTGAAGGCAAACCTCTCTGGCGAGGTGATATCTCAATGGAGGCTTGAGAGATGGGAAGGTGCCAGTTGTGTAGAGTCAGGCAGAGGTAAGAGCAGGTGCAAAGGCCCTGAGGTGGGCCTGAAGCGTGAAAAGAAATTGTCCTGAGGCGAGTCAGGCACAGAGGGAACAGCATGTGCAAAGGCCCTGAGGTTGCAAAGCCCTCACATGTGCAACTTCCAGCAAAGAGACCAGTGTGGTAGATCAGAGAGAGAGGGGAGAGGAGAGGGAAAAAAAGACTAAGAGGTGGCTGGAGCCAGACCCGAGGGCTGTGGAGGTCTTGGTGAGGAATTTACATTTTATTCCACATGTGGTATGAGGAGGACATTGGAGAGTCTGAACAGATGCACTGTGGAGAGTGATTTGGAGCAGAGCAAGAAAGGAGGCAGGGAGCCAATGAGCAATGTGTCCTCATTGTTCAGGTGAAAAACTATGGGCTGGCCCAAAAGTTCGTTCGGGTTTTCCCATGGGATGTAATGGAAAAACCCGAATGAACTTTTTGGCTAGCCCAATATTATTCGGACAGGCCTCAGTTCAGCACTGCCCTCTGCCAATTACATCTAAAAATTTCTAAATATTATATGATATCACTTATATAGGAAATCTGAAAAAAAAAAAGATACAAATGAACTTATTTACAAAACAGAAACAGACTCACCGACTTCAAAACACACTTATGGTTACCAAAGGGGAGAAAGGTCCGGGGGAGGGATAAATTAGGAATTTAGGATTAACGTATACACACTATTATATATAAAACAGATGATCAACAAGGACCTACTGTACAGCACAGGGAACTCTACTCAAGATTCTGTAATAAGCTATAAGGGAAAAGAATCTGAAAAAGAATAGGTATAGGTATAACTGAATCATTTCGCGGTACACTTGAAACTAACACAGCATTGTAAATCAATTGTACTCCAATATAAAATAAAAATTAAATTAAAAAAATAAAAATTTAAAGTTAATTAAAAAAACCTTTTTGTTGAGGTATAACATCTACCCACTGAAGTGTACAATGCCCTGGTCATAAGTGGATGACTCAATGAAGTTTTACTTATGTGTAACCTCCACACCGCCCAAGGTATAGAACATTCCTTTCCTCTAGAACATGGTTTCTCAAGCCACCACAGTACTGATGTTTGGCGTGGGATGATCCTTTGTTGGGAGGGGCTGTCTTGTGTACTGTAGGATGTTGACCTCGACCCCAGCCAACACCCACTAGATGCCAATAGCACCCACATCACACCTCTTACTTGTTTTTTTGTTCCCTGGAAGTTTGTGCATTTTGACTACCTTCACCCATTTCCTGCACCCCTCCCCCCCCACCTCTGGCAACCACCAATCTGTTCTCTGTATTACTGAGTATGGTTTGTTTAGATTCCACATGTGAAATCATACGGTACTTGTATTTCTCTGCCCTGCTTATTTCACTTAGCATAATACCCTTCAGGTGCATCCTTGTTGTTGCAAATGACAAGATTTTCTCCTATTTATGGCTAAATGATATTCCAGTATGTGTGTGTGTGTGTGTGTGTCTGTGATGCTTTCTTTATCCATTCATCCATTGATAGACACTTAGGTCGTTTCCATGTCTTGGCTATTGTAAATAATGCTGCAATGACGTGGAGGTGCAGATATCTCTTTGAGATCAAGATTTTATTTCCTTTGGATAAATACCCAGAAGTGGGATTGCTGGATCATATGGTAGTTTTATTTTAAAATTTTTAACTGTAGGGGCTGCACCAATTTACATTTCACCAACAGTGCATGAGGATTCCCTTTTCTCCACATCTTCACTAGCATTTGTTGTCTTGTCTTGTCTTTTTTTATAGCAATTTATATATACATATATATGTGTGTGTGTATATGATTATTTTAAGGTGCTGAATAATCATATATATATGATTATTTTAAGGTGCTAAACACTGTTTTTCTTTACTTTTTTTATTGAAGTATAGTTGATTTACAATATCATGTTAGTTTCAGGTATACAGAACAGTGATTCAGTTGTGCATATATATATATATATTCTTTTTCAGATTCTTTTCCCTTATAGGTTATTACAAATATTGAATATAGTTCCCTGTGCTATACAGTAGGTCCTTGTTGGTTATCTGTTTTACATATAGTAGTCTATATGTTAATCAACCTCCTAATTTATCCCTCCCCCGCCTCCTTTCCCCCTTGGTAACTATAAGTTTGTTTTCTATGTCTGTGAGTCTCTTTCTGTTCTGTAAATAAGTTCATTTGTATCTTTTTTTATTAGATTCCACACATAAGCGATGTCATATGATATTTGTCTTTGTCTGGTTTACTTCACTTAGTCTGATAATCTCTAGGTCCATCCATGTTGCTGCAAATGGCATTATTTCATTCTTTTTATGGCTGAGTAATATTCCATTGTATATATGTGCCACATCTTCTTTATGCATTCATCTGTCGATGGACATCTAGGTTGCTTCCATGTCTTGGCTATTGTGAATAGTGCTGCTATGAACTATCTCGTCTTTTTGGTGATAGCCATCCTAAGAGGTTGAAGCAACATCTCATTATGGTTTTGATTTGCATTTTCCTGATGATTAGTGACATTCAGCACCTTTTCATGTAACTGTTGGCCATCTGTATGTCTTCTTTGAGAACACTTCTCAGTTTGGACAGCTCAGAATGTCCCCAGACAGTGCCAAATGTCCCCGGGGAGCATAATTGTCCCTGATTGAGAACTGCTGCTCTAGAAGTTTCCCTCATGCTCCTTTTCCAATGTCCCCATCCCCAGCACATCATTGGCTTTCATTCCCATCTGTTAGTCTTGCCTGTTCTTGAACATATTATGAATGGAAACATAAGCTGCCTCACTGCAGTCTTGTGTGATTATAGAGCTTCTTTGCACCTCAGTTTCTTTCTCTGTGAAATGGGTTGATGAATGCACCACCTCATAGAACCAAATGAGCCATTAAAGCCTGTAAAGGAAGGAGCTCAGAGAAAACATTGAATAAATACTGCGATTTAATGTCAGCGCCCTTAGCTCCTGGCACACTTCTTCTTGTTTCCCTAATGGCTGGCATACAGTAGGTGGTCAGTAAGCATTATTATTATTGTAGTCATTATCGCTGCTGTAGAGTGACAAGGATTTGAACCCAGGCTACCTCTAGCACCAGTCTCATACCCTCTTGACTTCTAAACCTGACAACCTGGCCTTGCCCATTTTCCTGCATGGAAACAACTGTCTCAAGAATCACTGATAGCTTCTCCTGAGCTTCTTCCACCTCTGCTATTTTCTTTTGTTTTTGTTGCACACAAGCAGGATCTTAGTTCCCCAACCAGGGATCGAACTCATGCCACCTGTAGTGGAAGCGTGCAGTCTTAACCACTGAACCGCCAGGGGAGTCCCTACCTCTGCCTTTTATATGACATGTATATGGTAGTCTCTCCCTTGCCCTCAAAACCCACTGCTCCTGCAGGTTCAGTGATGACCGACCGTGTGGGTTACTCCTGCTTCTCTGATTGTGCCTCTACCACTAGCTTCTCTCTCCCTTTCTGCCCAGGCAGTATCCTCAGCCTTCTGTCTTGCTCAGACAGCCCAGCCCAGCCCTGACGTTTCCCTTCTTCCCCCAGCAATGCCATCGGAAAGCAAGGCTGGCACAGGCCACACGGTCATTCTGGGTCCAGCAGAAGCCAGAGGTTGCTTTGCCCCTTCTCTGACCCTGCTGTTCTCTCCATGTCCCCACAGAAGGGCAGGCAGACCTCTGAGAGAAGAGCATCCAGAGACCTGCCCTCATCTTCCCCCATTCCCAAGTGGTCTTGCTGACGTAGCTCAGCATCGTCAAGGGTAGAGAAGGGAATATGGATCCCACCCCATCCTTGTCATTGGTGCAGGAACTGCCAAGCCGGGGGAGACAGAACAAAGAGAGGCAAAGGTATTTATAGTTAAGATGACTAAGATTAAATAATAAGAATAATATCTTAAATAATTAACATTATTTATAGTGGGGAGCACTCAGATCCCAGACCAGTGTTATCCAATAGAAAGAGAACCCAAGAACCCAAGTCACATACGTAATTGGAGATTTTCCAGTAGCCACATTAAAAGAGTAAAAAGACACTGGTGCTGTTCATTTTCATCATCTATTTTATTTAACCAGTATATCCAAATAGTTTTCATTTCAATCAGTAACTAGTATAAAATGACTAAGGAGATATTTTACATTATTTTCTCATACTACATCTTCAAAATCCGGTATGCATTTTAAACTTTATAGAGCATCTCATTTCGGACACTAGATTTGTAATCTGAACTCTTGATCTGTATTTAGATTTCATAAAGCTCCAGTAGAAAAAGTACATCCGCTTATTATTAGGCACATGCTAATCAAAACTACAGTGAGGTACCACCTCACACTAGTTAGAATGGCCATCATTAAAATGTCTACAAATAACAAATGCTGGAGCGGGTGTGGATAAAAGGGAATCCTCTACACTGTTGGTGGGAATGTAAATTGGTGCAGCCCCTATGGAGAACAGTATTGAGGTTCCTTAAAAAACTAAAAATAAAGCTAACATATGATCCAGCAACCCCACTCCTGGGCATGTATCTGTAGAAAACCATACTTTGAAAAGATACATGCACCCCAATATTCATTGCAGCACTAGTCACAATAGCCAAGACATGGAAACAACCTAAATGTCCATCGACAGACGAATAGATAAAGATGTGGTACATATACACAATGGAGTATTACTCAGCTGTAAAAAAGAATGAAATAATGTTATTTGCAGCAACATGGATAGACCTAGAGATAGATTATCACACTAAGTGAAGTAAGCCAGACAAAGACAAGTATCATATGATATCGCTTATGTGTGGAATCTAAAGTATGACACAAATGAACTTGTCTACCAAAAAAAACAGACTCACAGATATAGAGAACAGACTTGTGGTTACCAAGTGGGAGGGGGAGTGGGGGAGGGAAGGATTGGGAGCTTGGGATTAGCAGATGCAAACTATTATTTATAGAATGGGTAAACAACAAGATCCTACTGTATAGCACAGGTGACTATATTCAACATCCTGGGATAAACCGTAATGGAAAAGAACATGAAAAAGAATGTACATATATGTATAGCTGAATCACTTTGCTGTACAGTAGATATTAACACAACATTGTATATCAACTATACTTCAATAAAATAAATTTAAAAAAAGAAAAAGTACATTCACATGCTTAAGCTGTTCCAAGCCTACTCATAAATTTTCTAATAACTCAACTGAGGATTGTTCTTTTTAAAATTCAGATTAAAGAAAATTAAAAATTCAGTTCCTCAGTCACACCAGCCACATTTCAAGTGCTCAGTGGCCACGTGTGGCTCATGGTGGGTGGTCCTGTTGGATGGCACAGATATAGAACATGAACATTATCCAGAAAGTTCCACTGGACAACAGTGTGGCTTTAGACCAAGTTTTTTGTTTTTTTTGGGGGGGGGTTGTTTGTTTGTTTGTGTTTTTTTATCAGTGTCAGTATTGACATTTGGGGCTGAATAATTCATTGTCAAGTGTGTTTGTCTTTTGCACTGTAGGATATTCACCAACATCCCTGTTCTCTATCCACTAGATGCCAGTAGCAGCCCCCCTTCCCCTCATGACAACCAAAAATGACTCTAGACATTGCCAAATGTCCTCTGGGGGGTGGGGGGAATAACCCTTAGGTGAGAAACACTGTTTTCGATCAAAACAGAGTTCAAATCCTAGTTCTGCTCTGTGCTAGATGAGTGACTTTGGGCAAATCCCTAAGCCTCGGCATTCTCATCTGTGCAATGGGGCAATGAGTAGCAGCCACCTTATAGAATCACTGTGAGGGTAAAACCTAGCTTCAGGGTCATGGGGATGACTGGAAGCCATGCCCAGCGCATAGTAAGTGTTCAATAAACAGTAGTTGTGATTACCCATTGTGAACCTAAACCCATAAACCCCTGTGCACCCGTTGTAAGAGCAGGGCAGCTCCTGGACTCTAAGGCCTCTCTGACGGTGTTCGGGGGTGCTCGTTGACATGTCCTGGAGAGACAGAGGATTTAAATCCAGGCCTCACATGCTTAAATAGGCAGAGTTCGGAGAGTCCAAGGATCTGGGGTCTGGTCCCAGCTGTGTCACTGATCTTGCTGGTTCTGGTACTTTTTGGGTGCCCAACTTTCCCCCCTGTGAGGTGCGTGGAGCTGACCACCGTGATCTCCCACTGGACCCTCTAGCTTGGCCTCTATTTCTGATTGTTTCCTTAAGGAAGGGAAGAGGTGTGCGGGTAGACAACAAAGGGAGGGGGTTTGGACAAAAGCCAGACTCCACTCCCTGCTTCCTGCTGCCTCCAGTCTTTGCTAACACTGTGTCTTTTCCCTGGAAAACTCCTTTCTCTACTCCCCACCTCCCCTGGCCCAGCTGGCTTCAGCTTATCCTTCAGGACTTGGTGTATGTGGCACCTCCTCCAGGAAGCCTTCCCTGATCCCCTGCCCCTTCCCAGTCTGGGACTGGTGTCTCCCACCGACTTCTATGCTTCTGCCACCCCACCTTGATCATTTGTCCATCTTGGCCAGGCTGCATGCCTGAAGTGTAGTAGGGGCTCAGCAGAGTGTGTCTATGCTGAGAGCGAGTGAACGGCATCCAGGCAAGAAAGGTGGAGAGTAGGTTAGCAGGACGCCGCATTGAGCATGAAGGACCAGGGGGCAGGGGTGGTGGGTGGGTGTTCGGATAAGCTCGCCTTGGCTACAGGTCCATGGAGTTTGGCTCTGGGTACCAGATGCAGGAGAGATGTGAGGTTTCGTGGGGTGGCCACTGCCTGCCACCTTCACACCTGCGTGTGCCGTCCCCTGGATGAGAAGATAAACCCACCTGTCTGGCTGTTAGAGGCTTGAGGGGTGGGCCAGGAGGGAGGGTGAGGGTCTCCTGAGTGCCTGGACGAGGGAGGAGCATGGGGGACACTGGGGATCACGTACCTAAGGAGGGTCGCCCTGGCAAAATCTGTTTGGCAGACGGTGGGGGAGAAGGGCAGCTGTTGTAACAGCCCAGGCCTGGGGTGACAAGAATCCCTGGAGGCTGCAGCCTTGTCAGGGAGGAAGCAGAATCCCACGCCAGCCCCTCCTGCTCTTCTCTGCCCCTGGAGCCGCTGAAGGGCTTGGCTGGGGAGTGAGCACTGCAGCCCCCATGCTGGCCATTTGGGGCCTGGAGGGGTACAGGGGGGGCACAGGGTGGCTCTGAGGGACTCCCCAAGCGGACAACACCACCAGCCCTCTGCTTCCCTGGCTGCCAGGGAGTTCCCATGTGGGAATGCAGTCTCCCACTCCGCACATTCCAAAACCCTGGGAGCCAGCCGTGCCTCCCCCAGGGAGGGTCCACCCAGCTCGGTCTGGTGGTGCCAGCCCCTGAGCAGGAAGTTGTCAGGTAGAACCCAGGGGACTTGAAAGATTAGGACAGATCTATGGTCATCCTTCTGTTCACCTTTAAGGCCAGCCGGACCCTTGGGTGGGGGGCAGGGGTAGGGGTGGGGTAGGGGGGCGTCTCTTGGTCTGGCAACAGGCTTTTTGGGAGCCAGGCTGAGTCTGGTTGGGGGGGGATCCCCTGGGCCCCTCTTCACAGAGGGTATCAGTCGGCGGGCGTTAGTCGCCACGAGGGCACTGAATAATGCCAGCTGAACTTTGCCAGCTGCGGAGTCAGTGCTTCCTCCTAGGGCAGGCCCTGCCCCTCTCGGGAAGCTCAGCAAGGCGTGTCCTCAACGCCCTCCCAGGAGCCTGGCTGGCTCGACTGGGCTGGGTTCAGTCACTGGGACTTGTTCGGGGTGAGGCGCACTTCCCTGGGCGGGTGGGCAGGAGCATGGGCAGGGAAAGCCCTGCACACCTGGGGCGCCATCGGCGAGGGCAGATGCTGGCTCTGACCGTGACCCTCCTCCTCACCTGTGGGCCAGGTAAGCCGGGCTGAGCTGGGGCCAGCAGAGGAGTCGGACAGATTCCTGGAAAAGAGGGGCAGATGTGACAGGCTCCTCAGCTTCCCAAGCACCCCTCCAGGGGCAGCCACAAGGGCTTTTGCTTTTCAGCAAAGGCTTCCATCACAGCCAGCCAGGTGAGGCTACGTTTTCCAAACTGACTGGGGAGATTTCATACAGTGGCTACGTCATGAATTAAATATTGCTGGATCAGAGATACCCAGGCACCTCTTCTTTCTCTGGCTCACTTATACGTTCGTTCCCTAGGGTTTGGGTGTGATTTTTTTGTTTTTTATTGGAGTATAGTTGATTTACAATGTTGTGTTAGTTTCAGGTGTACAGCAAAGTGATTCAGTTATACATTCATTCTTTTTTAGATTCTTTTCTCATATAGGTTATCAGAGAATACTGAGTAGAGTTCCCTGTGCTATACAGTAGGTCCTTATTGGTTATCTATCTGGGTTTGTTTGTTTGTTTATTGACACCTCGGATCCCAGTACCTGTGCTCAGCTCTCAGGTGGGAAATGAGAAAGCCACAGCCCCAGGCTTGCAGGAGCTCCAGGCTGGTGGGCGAGGCAGAGGGGTGCCCAGGCTCTCTTGGTACAAGGCTGAGCAGGAGGTTTGCCACCTTAGGGGTTCTGGAGGTGAGGGTTTGCCTAAACTGCAGGGTGGTGTTTGGTTGGCAGGGATTTCTACAGGTGCAATTAGTGGAAGAAGGAAAAGGGCACTCCTGGCAGGGAGAATGGGTGGGCAGAGGCCAGGAGGCAGGAAGGCGCAGGGTGTGTTTGGGTCATTCAATGTGATGTGAGCGCATTTGGGCTGCTTGAAGGGGGGATGCTGAGGGGAGGGGTGGGAGCAGAAAGGCAGACTGTGAGGGTTAGGGGAGGTATGTTCTCGGCTCTCAAGGGGCACTTTGCAGGCCTGTTGGTCATCTGAGGGATCAGCTTGGATCTGGCTAACCAGAGAAACTCACTGGCCTCAGGAAAAGCTGAGAGTCCAGCTTGGTGTTGGGCTCTCTCCCCTACAGAAAGAAGGTCCAAGATCCTCCATGTGTGGCTCCAGGGCTGCCTAGACCCCCGGACTGTTTTACTCCAGCTGCCTCCTTGGGCAGGAAGTCAGTGCTTTCCAGCCAAACCGCTCTGGTGTCCAAGATAACCTGAGAACGGGCATCTACTATGTGTCAGGTGCTTAAATATCTGTTTGCTTACTCCTCCCAGGAGAAAGGACTGTCCTCAATGCTTGTCTGGGAAATGGAAGCCACTAAGGCCTGAAGGAGAGTGATGGTGGGGTCATCCTGCTTCCCCATCCTGAGGACTTCAGGCCCTGGACACTGGCAGCCCAGGAGCCACCCAGAGTAGGTGGGCTGCCTCCTCACCCACTCAGGCCTCACTGCAGCTCCTGAAGCAGGTGGAGAGGGCCCCCCAGCCCCCCAGCCCTGAGTCACCCAGGCCAGCCCTTGCCCCTGGAAGAGCTTTGCGGTTGGATGCCATTGTAAGGCACCCACACAATGGTCTGAATTGTGGGCGGGTTTGTATCAGACAATTCCACCACCTCTGATGGGGCGTGTCACCCTGAGCTGTCCCCAAAGCACATCACCACAAACAGAGGCTGTTTAACTGCTTTTGACCCCAAGGCTCCCTCAGAGTCTGATGCTGAGGGCTGTTTGAACTGAGCAGACTCTTGCTCCTGCCCAGTGAGGGCTGGTTGCCTGGACTAAGGGTTGACACCCCTCCCCAATTCCCCATCAATTCCACAGTAAACAGGACGTCTGTCAGGGCAGGGATCCCCCTGGAATATCAATTCAGACACCCTTCAGGACTCTTGATTTTAACGCTGGGAAAGACTCCCTTAATCCCTGGACATTGATGAAAAGAAATCTAAATCCATTGCTGACAGGCTGTGTGTCCTTGGGCTTGACACCTAACCTCTCTGAGTTTCTATCTCCCCAAAGAGTAATTTTAAAAATTCCAGAGCCGGCGGAGATCCATTCCCCACTCACCTCTCCCTCCACCCTGGACTCGTCTGGTGCATCTTCATCCACCTCTGCATTCTGTACTTTTTCCCTCTTTGCCCCTGTGGCTGAAACACCCCAAGATCCCAGAGGACTGCAATAATCATCATTTTGTATTGCGTGCCTACTATGTGCCAGGGCTTTTTTTTTTTTTAACATTATTAAGTATAATTGCTTTACAATGTTGTGCTAGTTTCTGCTGTGTAACAAAGTGAATCAGCTATATATATATACTACCAAATGTAAAATAGATAGCTAGTGGGAAGCAGCTGCATAGCACAGGGAGATCAGCTGGGTGCTTTGTGACCACCTAGAGCGGTGGGATAGGGAAGGTGGGAGGGAGATGCACGAGGGAGGGGGCATGGAGATGTATGTGCCAGGGCTTTTACCTGCGTTATCTGGATTGAGCTTGTGTGGGTGAGAATAGGGGTATATTGCCTCCCATTTTACAGAAGAGGAAACTGAGGCTCAGAGAGGTTGAGCCTTTTGTTTAAAGTCACACAGCAGGGATCTGAACACCCATTTCTAGATGATTCCTAAGTCCTGACCTTTACCCTCTGCCTGGGAAGAGACTGAGGGTTGAGGAGGATTTCTCCTCTCCTGGCTGTTTCCTGGCCCTTAAGTACCTCCCCCAGGGGAGACAGCTGTTCTCCATTGCCCCTCTGAGCAGTATCCTGACAGCATAAAGATCTTGCTGTGCTGTTGAGCCCCTTCCTGCGTCCCTGGACAACAGTCATCGCCCCAGTCCAGGCTTGGCTGAGATATCCGAGGTCCAGGGAGGGAGATTATCAAGGGACAGGGCATTGGAGGGCGTAGGTGTGTGTGTGGAGGATATCTGGAGCTGAGAGGTGGGCTCCAGAGTGTAACCTGCTCTGGCCAGAATTTCAGAATCTTTCACCACCTGTGACTCAGCTCCAGGAAAAGAGGAAAGGTTTGCTCATGTTTTCTCCCGATCACAAGGAATAGAGTCACCTTTCTTTCCAGTTACTGTGTGGCCTCCCCCAAAAGGAAGGTGCTGGATCCAGGCCGGCAGGGCAGCCCTAGGCTTCTTTATACCTAGGTTGTCCTTCTGGTCACTTGATGCTCCCAAGGTTGCCCCAGGCGAGCAGGTAAATGAACCCCTCCCGCCTTCAGGGAGACCCAAAGTTCCAGAGTGATGTGAATGGCCATCCCCATTTCAGAGGTTAGGGGACAGAAGCTCAAAGAAGAAGGTTTCTCATGTGACCAGGGTAGATCTGGGCTTCAAACCCAGTGTGTCTGACTCCAAACACTACACTCTGCATCCCACTATCCAGGTCTGGCTTCTCGGCACATGTACCAGCCCGCTTCCTCATCTTCCTGCCCCTGCTCAGGGCTCAGAGCTGTCCCCAGGGACCTTAATGCATCATAAGCCCAGAGCTGTGGGAGGCAAATGCCAGGCCAGCTGTGATCAAGAGAAAGATCCTTGCTGAGCTGATATTCTAGCAGGGGGAGACAGACCATAACCCATAACAATAGTAAGTAAATTAGGTATTTAAGTATTAAGAAGGTGATAAGGAGAAAAATTTGGGACAGAGAATCTGGGGTGCTGGAGTGTGTTGCGGGGCGGGTTGCTCTTTTCAGTGGGGCGGGGTTGGGGGAAGGCTCCCTGAGAAGCAAAGACTTGAAGGGGGAGGACGTTATTGCTGTGGGTCCATGACTAACACATCCCAGTGAAACCCAGTGCAACATGGGGATAGATATTCTCTGATGTTATTTCTGCTTTAAAGATGGTGAAACTGAGGCTCCATGAAGTGAGCTGGGGCAGAACCAGGATGAAATCCAGGACTCCAGGACTTGAGTTCCAGCTGTGTGTGTGCGTGCATTTGTGCGCGCGCGTGTTACTGAATTTGTATGTGTGCACAAGTATGTGGGAGAGTGCGTGCGTGTGTGCGTGTGTGTGTGTGTGTGAGAGAGAGAGAGAGACAGAGAGAGAGAGAGAGAGAGAGAGAGAGAGAGAGAGAGCTCTTTCTTTCTTGCAGGGGGTCCTCCTCTTTCTCTCCTGGCAGCATGTCCTCACTTTTCTCAGGTGGGAAGAAGAGCCTTTAGGTCTTTCCTTCCAGGGCACATAGGACTTCTGCCCTGGGGAACAGTTGGTGCTGAAATCCCCAAAGGACCACCCCCACCAGCAGTCCCTTGTGGGTGCAGGATGGGCCAGCAGGGCAGGGGAGCAGTGGGCTCTGCCCATTATCGGAGGCCCCTCCTGCAGGTGGGGATGGGCTTGGCATTTCCCCTGCTGTCCTGGGCTGGGTGCCCCCGCCCTGCACCCCCCTGCTGGGTCCATGCCTGGGAGGAGATGCCCAAGGAGCTTCCCCAGCTCGTCTGACCCCATACCTGCGTGGAGCCGGGCCTCACAACGGTCAAGGGAACAGACATTGCAGTGGGGCATCCTGCCTGGCTGTCCCCCACCCTCTCTGGACCTCTCATCCCACACTGACCAGTCTCATCTACCTCCATTGGACCACGCTGCCCCTTACAAGGGCTGTTCTGGGACAGCTGTCCTTTGGGCGTCCAGCTTTGTGACTCCCCAACATACAGTGAATCTGACCCCTGCTTCCCATCATTGATTCTTATCCTGGTCCCCACTTTCTCTGATTCTGACCCACTCCCTAAGAGTAACTCTGATCCAAGTTACCTCCTCCCTCTAATAATAATAATAATATTGTGATAAGTGCTATGCTAAAATGAGTTGTAATAATATCTTTATTATTTTATTTTATTTTGTATTTTTAAATTTTAATTCACATAAAGTTCAGTCTTTGGTGAATTTTGACAAATCATATTCATACAACAATCGAGAACACTGTCGTGTGCCGGACACTGTTTTAAGCCCTTTGCATAGATTAATTCATTTAATACTCTTAGTGACCTGATGAAGTACATATCATTATCATTTCCACGTTGCAGATAAGGAAACCGAAACCGAGTTTCCTTTTTAGACTGGGAC
Source organism: Neophocaena asiaeorientalis asiaeorientalis (assembly GCF_003031525.2). Taxonomy (NCBI): domain Eukaryota; kingdom Metazoa; phylum Chordata; class Mammalia; order Artiodactyla; family Phocoenidae; genus Neophocaena; species Neophocaena asiaeorientalis. The sequence continues at coordinate 4,073,730 of NW_020175432.1, forward strand.
CCATAATAAGAAATACATTGTACCCTATGACCAGTTATGTGTAAGGCAGCCTGTCCCAGTACCTGGAACATAGTAGGTGTGCAGTAAATATTCATCGCATAAATAAAGGAGGAGGAGACTACTGGCCTGCAGCCTCATTCCCCAGTCATGACAGATGCCCTGATAGCCTCAGGGGATGCTAGTTCATCTGCACTGTCCAAAGTAAAACCCAAGCTCAGGTTGCCAGCACTGGCATGAAGACGAGCAAAACATCTTTTCTGACAGCTGCAACCTCCTCTGAGAGCCCCAGGATGAACTCAGTCCTCAACTCTCCTGAGGCTCTTAGAGAAGCATCCAGCTTTGCCCCCTCTCCCTCTGTACCCCACTCCATCCTCAGAGGGCCCTCTGGAAGAGCCCTTGGGTTTGTGTCAAGTGGTACCCACATGCCCCCCAACTTCAGCCAGGGCTCTGTCCCCAATCCTGTCATGGGTCCAGCTTCTCCTTTTGGGGACATTCTTGGGGACAAGGTCCAGCCTAATTTTTGAGTCCCTATCTTCTTCACAGCCTGTCTCTGAGAACATGGCTGATCTGGGGCATGAAGCTTGGAGGACGCTTCAGGGACAAAGAACTGTCTTTTTAAAATTTTTTATTGGAGTATAGTTGATTTACAACATTGTGTTAGTTCCAGGTGTATAGCAAAGTGAATCAGTTATACGTATACATATATCCACTCTATTTTAGATGCTTTTCCCATATAGGCCATTACAGAGTATTGAGTAGAGTTCCCTGTGCTATGCAGTAGGTCTTTATTAGTTATCTATTTTATATATAGTAGTGTGTATATGTCAGTCCCAATCTCCCAATTTATCCCTCCCCGCCTTTCCCCCTTGGTAACCATAAGTTTGTTTTCTACACCTATGACTCTATTTCTGTTTTGTAAATAAGTTTATTTGTACCATTTGTTTTAGATTCCACATACAAGCGATATCACATGACATTTGTCTTTCTCTGTCTGACTTATTCACTCAGTATGACAATCTCTAGGTCCATCCATGTTGCTGCAAATGGCATTATTTCATTCTTTTCATGGCTGAGTAATATTCCATTGTATATATGTACCACATCTTCTTTATCCATTCCTCTGTTGATGGACACTTAGGTTGTTCCCATGTCCTGGCTATTGTATCAATAAATAGTGCTGCAGTGAACATTGGGGTGCATGTATCTTTTTGAAGTATGGTTTTCTCTGGATATATGCCCAGGAGTGGGATTGCTGGATCACATGGTATCTCTATTTTTGGTTGTTTAAGGAACCTCCATACTGTTCTCCATAGTGGCTGTACCCATTTACGTTCCCACCAACAGTATAGGAACTGTCTCTTAGAAACACAATTACCAGCAGCAACCATGCCTGAGCTTACGACCCAGGCAGTTCACAGCCCCCCATGCTGGGGAGAAACCCAGCTGGATGAAGGAAAAGCGCTGGGCTTTGCCTCCTTCCAGCATCACTCAGTTTACAAGGAATGAGCCTCTGCCTTCTGTGGTGTCCTGGGCCGTGCGGGTGGGCAGCTTTCCCCTGGGTGGATGAGCAGGAATTCTGAATTCTGGCTGCGTTCCTGTTTCAGGATCTGTTCTGAGTTGTCTGAGACTCCCTACTTCCTAGATTTATTACCCTCATCATCACAGTCAGTTTCATTTTTGCTTTTTATTTTTTTATTCCATCCTCCTCATCCTTTTTTTTTTTTTGATAAAAGTACGTTAGAAATTTATTAGAAATATAAATGCATTAATCTTACAAAAATAAGAATTGACACTTAAAATGTGTAACAAAACTCCATGTTTTTTTCTGGTTAAATATTCAGAATCCTAAGAACATATTTCCATACGTGTGTTTATTTAATGAATATTGTGATAGGGTTATCACAATAGATGTATTTACCTAATATTTTAGGTTTGCTGAATGAAACAAATGAAAGAAGAACAAGAAAAAGCCAGACTGACAGACTCTAGAAGAAAGAGATCAAACCTATCATTATTGTTAAGAAGTAGTGTAGCTGTAGGGTCATTTTTTTTTTTTTAAATCTTGAGTCCCTAAGTTTGTAGGCCAGTCATCATCCCCTGGGTTATCAAGGGCAAACTCCTGCAAGATCCCCCGGAGTCTGGGGGTCTTGCCCTCAACCACCACCTCAAAGGAAGCCATTTATGTCTGATTGCACCCCTGCTACTTATAAGCAAGGCTGGCTCCTCAGCTCTAGGGGTGAGAGAGCCTGCAATTTGCCTGCTGGGGAGGAAGGACCAGACCTCTGGTATCTGGGACCTGGCAGGGTGGATGCAACCAAACGAAGAGGTACTCCTGGCAGCAACCAGCAGTGGGATGGGGAGTCCAAAAAACATAGACCCAGTCATCAGCGTTGCCCTTCATTAGCTACATTACCTTGGAAAGTGTTGCCACTCTGTGCCTCAGTTTGTCCATCTGTAAAATGGAAATAATTTCACTGACTAACAAAGAAGGCATATGGAAAGCACCCAGTGCAGGCCTGTGACCCCCTGGAGCCATTCAGAACCAGTGACTAAAGATAATAACACAAGGAAGCCCCAGGAGACAATAAATTCTGGACCTGCAGGTCACTGCATCCCTATTGCACTTTCCTTGTATTAATTTTTGAGTGCTAGTTTGCATGTTTGAGTGCTTAGCTCAGTGGGACCTGATAGCAGATGAGTGCTACCTGCATCTTAGCTCTACTGAGCTTTAAGGGCAGAAAGCACCCTAACCTGGACGCTGAGAAAGAAGCAGCCTGCTTAGGATAGGACAGAAGGCCCCAGAGAAGTAGGGTCACAACAGAACTGGATGTGGACCCTCACTCAGAGCCCTTGCCGCTACGGAGCTGAATCCCTGCTCACCCTTGGGGCAAGAGGAGGAGGCAACTTCTTGCTTCTTCTAGTTGAAGTCCCCAAAGGATTCAGACTGTGCATAAAGTCACCTCTCTTTAGGATATGTGCCTTCTTATTAGGGGTTCAGCCAGTCAGTATGAGGGGGGCTGGGATGGCCCTATCTTATCACAGACTCTTCTCCTCCCTTGGATTCTAGGAAGCTGGCTCCTTCCAACCCAGAAGCTTATAGGGTGGAAATAATGATAATGAATTATTATATTATGTGGATAACTTAGTTCCATTCAGCAGGGGTGTGTGTGTGTATGCTGGGGTTCTTGGCATTGGTGGCTGTGTGTCCTTGGGAGTAATGTCCCCAATGTTCTCCTTCCATTTGCTTATCTCTCTCAGGGCTTCTGGGAGCATTTATACAGAAATCAATCCAACTCAATCATGATGTATTATTCTGCCATTTGCAGCAACGTGGGTGGGCCTAGAGAATATTATGCTTAGTGAAATAAGACAGAGAAAGACAAATACTGTATGGTATCACTTATATGTGAAATCATATCACTTATATGTGAAATCTAAACAAATATATAAATGAATGTATATGCGAAAGAGAAACACACTTAACGATATGGAAAACAAAAGAGTGGTTACCAAAGGTGAGAGGGAAGGGGGGAGGGGCAGGTTAGGAGTAGGGGGTTAAGAGATACAAACCACTGTGTATTGGGTTGGCCAAAAAGTTCGTTCGGTTAATGAATACGTTCGATAAAGTTCTTGGTGAAACTGAAAAATGTGTCTTATTTTTGCTTAAAACCAAACGAACTTTTTGGCCAACCCAATATAAAATAGATAAGCAACAAGGATATATTGTATAGCACAGGGAAGTATAGCTGCTATCTTGTAATAATTTTTTTTTTTTTGCGGTACACGGGCCTCTCACTGTTGTGGCCTCTCCCGTTGCGGAGCACAGGCTCCGGACGCGCAGGCTCAGCGGCCATGGCTCACGGATCTTCTCGGACCGGGGCACGAACCCGCGTCCCCAGCAACAGCAGGCAGACTCTCAACCATGTCGCCACCAGGGAAGCCCTCTTGTAATATTTTTAATGGAGTGTATATAAGCTGTAGAAATGCTGAATCACTAGGCTATACATTTGAAACTGATATAATATTGTAAATCAACTATACATCAATTTTAAAAGTCACCTCATTAACATGACAAAAGGCACCTTTATTGCTCTCATCGTGCAGGAAATTCCAAGGGTATTAAGAGCTCTTTGCCAGAAATGCGGACAAAGACCAAATACATATTTCTTATTATAAATTACAATATCACAGCTTTAAAGAACACTTTCCAGAGGAGGAGATACTTGAACTGTGTGGGGGTTTTTTTTTCATTTATTGAGGTAACATTGGTTTATAACATTATATAAGTTTCATGTGTACAACATTATATTTCGACTTCTATATACACTACAGCATGCTCACCACCAAAAGCTTAGTTTCCTCCATCACCATAGAGTTGATCTTCTTAACCCATTTCATCCTCCACCCATTCCATTTCCCTTCTGGTAACCTGTACTATGTTCTCTGTACCTATCTGTTTGTTTTTGCTTGGTTTGGTTTGTTCACTTATTTTTTTAAATTCGGTTTTACTTATGCAGTATTCTATTTATATGTTTGTTTTTTATATTCCACAACTAAGTGAGATCATATGGTATTTGACTTTCTCTGTCTGACTTATTCCATTTAGCATAATACCCTCTAGATCCACCCATGTTGTCACAAATAGCAAGATTTCATATTTTTTATGACTGAGTAGTAGTCCAGTGTGTGTGTGTGTCACACACATTCTTTATCCTTTCATTCACTGATGGGCATTTAGGTTGTTTCAATATCTTGGCTATTGTAAATAATGCTGCGATGAACAGAGGGGTACATATATTTTTTTTAGATTAGTGTTTTGATATTCTCTGGATAAATGCTCAGAAGTGAAATAGCTGAATCATATGGTAGTTCTATTATTAATTTTTTGAGGAATCTTTAGACTGCACCAATTTACATGAACACCAACAGTTTACGAGTGTTCAGTGCAATCCCTATCAAAATTCCAATGACATTTTTCACAGAAATAGAATTTTAAAATCCTAAAATTTATATGGAACCACAAAATACCCCGAATAGCCACAGCAGTCAGAGAGGAAAAAGAAATAAAAGGAATCCAAATCGGAAAAGAAGAAGTGAAATTGCCACTGTTTGCAGATGACATGATACTATACATAGAGAATCCTAAAGATGCTACCAGAAAACTATTAGAGCTAACCAATGAATTTGGTAAAGTAGCAGGATACAAAATTAGTGCACAGAAATCTCTTGCATTCCTAGACACTAATGATGAAAAATCAGAAAAAGAAATTAAGGAAACACTACCATTTACGATTGCAACAGAAAGAATAAAATACCTAGGAATAAACCTACCTAAGGAGACAAAAGACTTGTAGGTAGGAAACTATAAGACACTGATGAAAGAAATTAAAGATGATCCAAACAGATGGAGAGATATACCATGCTCTTGGATTGGAAGAATCAACATTGTGAAAATGACTATACTACCCAAAGCAACATACAGATTCAATGCAATCTGTATCAAGCTACCAATGCCATTTTTCACAGAACTAGAAATAAGAATTTCACAATTGGTATGGAAACACAAAAGACCCCGAATAGCCAAAGCAATCTTGAGAAAGAAAAATGGAGCTGGAGGAATCATGCTCCCAGACTTCAGACTATACTACAAACCTACAGTCATCAAGATAGTATGGTACTGGCACAAAAACAGAAATATAGATCAATGGAACAGGATAGAAATCCCAGAGATAAACCCACACACACATGGTCACATTGTCTTTGATAAAGGAGGCAAGAATATACAATTGAGAAAAGACAGCCTCTTCAATAAGTGGTGCTGTGAAAACTGGACAGCTACATGTAAAAGAATGAAATTAGAACACTCCCTAACACCATACACAAAAATGAACTCAAAATGGATTAAAGACCTAAATGTAAGGCCAGACACTATAAAACTCTTAGAAAAAAACATAGGCTGAACACTCTATGACATAAATCACAGCAAGATCCTTTTTCCTAGAGAAATGGAAATAAAAACAAAAATAAACAAATGGGACCTAATGAAACTTAAAAGCTTTTGCACAGCAAAGGAAACCTAACCAAGACAAAAAGATAACCCTCAGAATGGGAGAAAATATTTGCAAACGAAGCAACTGACAAAGGATTAATCTCCAAAATATACAAGCAGTTCATGCAGCTCAATATCAAAAAAACAAACAACCTGGAGATTGGTTCAAGATGGCGTAGTAGAAGGATGTGCTCTCACTCCCTCTTGCAAGAGCACCAGAATCACAACTAACTGTTGAACAATCATCGACAGGAAGACACTGGAACTCACCAAAAAAGATACTCCATATCCAAAGACAAAGGAGAAGCCACAGTGAGAAGGTAGGGGGGGTGCAATCACAATAAAATCAAATCCCATAACTGCTGGGAGGGTGACTCACAAACTGGAGAACACTTATACCACAGAAGTCCACCCACTGGAGTGAAGGTTCTGAGCCCCATGTCAGGCTTCCCAACCTGGGGGTCCAGCAACAGGAGGAGGAATTCCTAGAGAATCAGACCTTGAAGCCTAGCTGGATTTGACTGCAGGACTTCGACAGGACTGGGGGAAACACAGACTCCATGTTTGGAGGACACACACAAATTAGTGTGCAGATTGGGACCCAGGGGCAGGAGCAGTGACCCCATGGGAGACTGAACCAGACCTACCTGCTAGTGCTGGAGGGTCTCCTGCAGAGGCAGGGGATGGCTGTGGCTCACTGTGGGGACAAGGACACTGGCAGCAGAGGTTCTGGGAAGTACTTCTTGGTGTGAGCCCTCCCAGAGTCTGCCATTAGCCCCACCAAAGAGCTGGGTATGCTCCAGTGCAGGGTCGCCTCAGGCCAAACAACCAACAAGGAGGGAACCCAGCCCCACCCATCAGCCGACAAGTGAATTAAAGTTTTACTGATCTCTGCCCACCAGAGCAACACCCAGCTCTACCCACCAGCAGTCCCTCCCATCAGGAAGCTTGCACAAGCCTATCAGATAGCCTCATCCACCAGAGGGAATACAGTAGAAGCAAGAAGAGCTACAATTCTGCAACCTGTGGAAGAAAAAACACATTCACAGAAAGACAGACACAATGAAAAGGCAGAGGACTTTGTACCAGATGAAGGAAAAAGATAAAACCCCAGAAAAACAACTAAATGAAACAGAGATAGGCAACCTTCCAGAAAAAGAATTCAGAATAATGATAGTGAAGATGATCAAGGACCTCAGAAAAAGAATGGAGGCAAAGATCGAGAAGATGCAAGAAATGTTTAACAAAGACCTAGAAGAATTAAAGAGCAAACAACTAGAAGAATTAAAGAGCAAACAGAGTTGAACAATACAATAACTGAAATGAAAAATACACCAGAAAGACTCAATAGCAGAAAAACTGAGGCAGAAGAACGGATAAGTGACCTGGAAGACAGAATGGTGGAATTTACTGCCATGGAACAGAATAAAGAAAAAAGAATGAAAAGAAATGAAGACAGCCTAAGAGATCTCTGGGACAACATTAAAAGCACCAATATTCGCATTATAGCAGTCCCAGAAGGAGAAGAGAGAGAAAGGACCCGAGAAAATATTTGAAGAGATTATAGTCGAAAATTTCCCTAACATGGGAAAGGAAATACCCACCCAAGTCCAGGAAGCGCAGAGAGTGCCAGGCAGGATAAACCCAAGGAGAAACATGCTGAGACACATAGTAATCAAATTGACAAAAGTTAAAGAGAAAGAAAAATTATTGAAAGCAACAAGGGAAAAATGACAAATAACATACAGGGGAACTCCCATAAAGTTAACAGCTGATTTCTCAGCAGAAACTCTAAAAGCCAGAAGAGATTGGCATGATATATTTAAAGTAATGAAAGGGAAGAACCTACAACCAAGATTACTCTACCTGGCAAGGATCTTATTCAGATTTCATGGAGAAATCAAAAGCTTTACAGACAAGCAAAAGCTAACAGAAGTCAGCACCACCAAACCAGCTCTACAACAAATGCTAAAGGAACTTCTTTAGGTGGGAAACACAAGAGAAGAACAGCACCTACAAAAACAAACCCATAAGAATTAAGAAAATGGTAATAGGAACATACATATCGATAACTACCTTAAATGTGAATGGATTAAATGCTCCAACCAAAAGCCACAGGCTTGCTGAATGGATACAAAAGCAAGACCCATATATATGCTGTCTACAAGACACCCACTTCAGCCCTACGGACACATACAGACTGAAACTGAGGGGATGGAAAAAGATATTCCATGCAAATGGAAATCAAAAGAAAGCTGGAGTAGCAATACTTATATCAGATAAACTGGACTTTGAAATAAAGAATGTTACAAGAGACAAGGAAGGACACTACATAATGATCAAGGGATCAATCCAAGAAGAAGATATAACAATTATAAATATATATGCACCCAACATAGGAGCACCTCAATACATAAGGCAACTGCTAACAGCTATAAAAGAGGAAATCGACAGTAACACAATAACAGTGGGGGACTTTAACACCTCACTAACACCAGTGGACAGATCACCCGGACAGAAAATTAATAAGGAAACACAAGGTTTAAATGACACAATAGAACAGATAGATTTAATTGATATTTATAGGACATGCCATCCAAAAACAGCAGATTACACTTTCTTCTCAACTGCACATGGAACATTCTCCAGGATAGACCACATCTTGGGTCACAAATCAAGACTCGGTAAATTTAAGAAAATTGAAATCATATCAAGCATCTTCTCTGACCATAATGCTATGAGATTAGAAGTCAATTACAGGGAAAACAATGTAAAAAACACAAACATATGGAGGCTAAATAATACATTACTAAATAACCAAGAGATCACTGAAGAAATCAAAGAGGAAGTCAAAAAATACCTAGAGACAATTTACAAGGAAAACACAACAATCCAAAACTGATGGGATGCAGCAAAAGAAGTTCTAAGAGGGAAATTTATAGCAATACAAGCCTACCTCAAGAAACAAGAAAAATCTCAAATAAACAATCTAACCTTACACCTATAGGAACTAGAGAAAGAAGAACAAACAAAACCCAAAGTTAGTAGAAGGAAAGAAATCATAAAGATCAGAGCAGAAATAAATGAAATAGAAACAAAGAAAACAATAGCAAAGATCAGTAAAACTAAAAACTGATTCTTTGAGAAGATAAACAAAATTGATAAACCTTTAGCTGGACTCATCAAGAAAAAGAGGGAGAGGACTCAAATCAATAAAATTAGAGGGCTTCCCTGGTGGCGCAGTAGTTGAGAGTCTGCCTGCCAATGCAGGAAACGCGGGTTCATGCCCTGGTCAGGGAAGATCCCACAGGCCATGGAGTGGCTGGGCCCGTGAACCATGGCCACTGAGCCTGCGTGTCCGGAGCCTGTGCTCCGCAGCGGGAGAGGCCACAACAGTGACAGGCCTGCGTACCGCAAAAATAAATAAAAAAATAAAATAAAATAAAATTAGAAATGAAAAAGGAGAAGTTTCAACAGACACCACAGAAATACAAAGCATCACAAGAGACTACTACAAGCAAGTCTATGCCCCAAAAATGGACAACCTGGAAGAAATGAACAAATTATTAGCAAGGTATAACCTTCCAAGACTGAACCAGGAAGAAATAGAAAATATGAACACACCAATCACAAGTAATGAAATTGAAACTGTGATTTAAAATTGTCCAACAAACAAAAGTCTAGGACCAGATGGCTTCACAGGTGAACTCTATCAAACCTTTAGAGAAGAGCTAACACCCATCCTTCTCAAACTCTTCCAACAAATTGCAGAGGAAGGAAAACTCCCAGACTCATTCTATGAGGCCATCATCACCCTGATACCAAAACCAGACAAAGATACTAGAAAAAATGAAAATTATAGACCAATATCACTGATGAATATAGATGCAAAAATCCTCAACAAAATACTAGCAAACAGAATCCAACAACACATTAAAAGGATCATACACCATGATCAAGTGGGATTTATCTCAGGGATGCAAGTATTCCTCAATATACGCAAATCAATCAATGTGATACACCGTATTAACAAATAAAAGGCATATAATCATCTCAATAGATGCAGAAAAAGCTTTTGACAAAATTCAACACCGATTTATGATAAAAACTCTCCAGAAAGTGGGCAGAGAGGGAACATACCTCAACATAATAAAAGGCCATATACGACAAACCCACAGTAAACATCATTCTCAATGGTGAAAAACTGAAGGCATTTCCACTAAGATCAGGAACAAGACAAGGATGTTCACTCTTGCCACTATTATTCAACATAGTTTTGGAAGTCCTAGCCACAGCAATCAGAGATGAAAAAGAAATAAAAGGAATACAAATTGGAAAAGAAGAAGTAAAACTGTCTCTGTTTGCAGAAGACATGATTGTATACATAGAGAACCCTAAAGATGCCACCAGAAAACTGCTAGAGCTAATCAATGAATTTGGTAGAGTTGCAGGATACAAAATTAATGCACAGAAATCTCTTACATTCCTATACACTAACAACAAAAAATCAGAAATAGAAATTAAAGAAATAATCCCATTCACCATTGCAACAAAAAGAATAAAATACCTAGAAATAAACCTACCTAAGAAGGTAAAAGAAATGTATGCAGAAAACTATAAGACACTGATGAAAGAAATCAAAGATGACACAAACAGATGGAGAGGTATACCATGTTCTTGGATTGGAAGAATCAATATTGCAAAAATGACTATACTACCCATAGCAATCTACAGATTCAATGCAATCCCTATCAAATTACCAATGGCATTTTTTACAGAACTATAACAAAAAATCTTAAAATTTGTATGGAGACACAAAAGATCCCGATTAACCAAAGCAGTGTTGAGGGGAAAAAAATAGAGCTGGAGGAATTAGACTCCCTGACTTCAGACTATACTACAAAGCTACAGTCATCAAGACAATATGGTACTGGCACAAAACCAAAAATATACATGAATGGAACAGGATGAAAATCCCAGACATACACCCATGCACCTATGGTCAACTAATCTATGACAAAGGAGGCAAGGATATACAATAGAGAAAAGATAGCCTCTTCAATAAGTGGTGCTGGGAAAACTGGACAGCTACCTGTAAAAGAATGAAATTAGAACATTCCCTAACACCATACACAAAAGTAAACTCAAAACGGATTAGAGAACTAAATGTAAGACTGAACACTATAAAACTCTTAGAGGACAACATAGGAAGAACACTCTTTGACATAAATCACAACAAGATCTTTTTTTTTTAAACACTCCAATCCAAAAATGAGAAGAAGACCTAAATAGTCATTTCTCCAAAGAAGACACACAGATGGCCAAGAAGCACATGAAAAAAAAGGCCGCTCAACATCACTAATTATTAGAGAAATGCAAATCAAAACTACAATGAGGTATCACCTCACACCAGTTAGGATAGGCATCATCAGAAAATCTACAAACAACAAATGCTGGAGCGGGTGTGGAGAAAAGGGAACCCTTTTGCGCTGTTGGTGGGAATGTAAACTGATACAGCCACTATGGAGTACAGTATGGAGGCTGCTTTAAAATATTAAAAATAGAACTACCATATGACCCAGCAATCCCATTACAGGCCATATACCCTGAGAAAACCATAATTCAAAAAGACAATGCACCCCAATGTTCATTGCAGCACTATTTACAACAGCCAGGTCATGGAAGCAACCTAAATGCCCATCGACAGACAAATGGATAAAGAAGATGTGGAACATATATACAATGGAATATTACTCAGCTATAAAAAGGAATGAAATTGGGTCACTTGTAGAGACGTGGATGGATTAGAGACTGTCATACAGAGTGAAGTAAGTCAGAAAGACAAGAACAAATATCGTATATTAACGCATATATGTGGAACTTAGAAAAATGGTACAGATGAACTGGTTTGAAGGGCAGAAATAGAGACAGAGATGTAGAGAACAAACATATGGACACCAAGGGGGGAAAGTGGTGGTGGTGGGGTGGTGGTGGTGTGATTAATTGGGAGATTGGGATTAACATATATACACTAATATGTATAAGAGAGATAACTAATAAGAACCTGCTGTATAAAATATAAATTAAATTAAATTAAAAACAAAAAACCAAACAACCCAATCCAAAAATGGGCAGAAGACCTAAATAGACATTTCTCCAAAGAAGATAAACAGATTGCCAACAAACAGATGAAAGGATGCTCAATATCACTAATCATTAGAGAAATGCAAATCAAAACTACAATGAGGTATCACCTCACACACATCAGAATGGCCATCATAAAAAAATCTACAAGGGCTTCCCTGGTGGCGCAGTGGTTGAGAGTCCACCTGCTGATGCAGGGGACACGGGTTCGTGCTCCGGTCCGGGAAGATCCCACATGCTGCGGAGCGGCTGGGCCCATGAGCCATGGCTGCTAGGCCTGCACGTTTGGAGCCTGTGCTCCACAACAGGAGAGGCCACAACAGTGAAAGGCCTGCGTATCGCAAAAAAAAAAAAAAAAATCTACAAACAGTAACTGCTGGAGAGGGTGTGGTGAAAAGGGAACTCTCTTGCACTGCTGGTGGGAATGTAAATTGATACAGCCACTATGGAGAACAGTATGGAGGTTCCTTAAAAAACTAAAAATAGAACTACCATACAACCAGCAATCCCACTACTGGGCATGTACCCTGAGAAAACCATAATTTGAAAAGAGTCACGTACCACAACGTTCATTGCAGCTCTACTTACAATAGCCAGGACATAGAAGCAACTAAGTGTCCATAGACAGATGAATGGATAAAGATGTGGCACGTATATACAATAGAATATTACTCAGCCATTAAAAGAAAGGAAATTGAATTATTTGTAGTGAGATGGATGGACCTAGAGACTGTCATACAGAGTGAAGTAAGTCAGAAAGAGAAAAACAAATACCGTATGCTAACGCATATATATGGAATCTAAAAAAAAATAAAAAGGTACTGATGAACCTAGTTGCAGTGCAGGAATAAAGAGGTAGACATAGAAAACGGACATGAAGCTGGGAAGGCAAAGCTAGGGCGAAGTGAGAGTAGCATTGACATATATACACCACCGAATGTAAAATAGTTGGCTGGTGGGAAGCAGCAGCATAGCACAGGGAGATTGGCTTGGTGATTTTCGATGGCCTAGAGGGGTGGGATAGGGAGGATGGGAGGGAGGCTCAAGAGGGAGGGGATATGGGGACATGCATATGCATATGGCTGATTTGCTTCGTTGTACAACAGAAATTAACACAGTATTGTGAAGCAATTATATTCCAATAAAGATCTATTAAAAATAATAATAAATAAAGAGACCTAGGAATGAGGGGTCCTGGTCCAGGAATGCATAAGAGTATGGCTGGTCAAGAGGGACCCAAGTCCTCGACTGCAACTGTCTAGAGCAACTTCAGTGTATTGGCTGTGCACAAAGTTTGGTGTGGGGAGGACAGATTTCCTATTTGAAGTTAATATCCTTGAGGTAATTGCCTATGGTTGGGCCTGAAAAATCACACACAGCTTTTTACCTAGGAGCCAGACTCCTCAATAACTACAACAATTTTGCTGGATTTAACTCATGTTATATATGAATATTTCAAAATGAATAAAGGTATAATAGAGTGATGAAGACCCTACTTGTTCTAAGGAGACAGATAGTTTTAAAAATGTATATGTTGAGACCAATCAGATCAGAAGTCCCCACAATTAACAAAAAGCTTTCCATCCCTTATGACCATCTTGAGGGTTTGATTTAATGTAAAAAAGACAGTTACTCTTTAAATGCCTTCTCAGAGACAAATGAGGGCACTGCTAAGCCAGTGTCTAGTGAGAATGTTCCTTATAGGTCCGTATTCTTAGGGAATGCAAAGGTAACACCTCTATCTTTTACTTCAGGCCCTGATGAGTCTGTGGCAAGCACCACCAGGGAGCTGAGTCAAGGAGAATATGGAAGTACCACTTCGCCAACCAGTAACCCCTCTTCTCTTATGACTATGATCAATGTGGGTAAGTAAGAGCATATCTCTATTTTCTTCAAGTCTAAGAGGACCCATTTGGGTCCTCTCTCTTCATCCTTGGGGTCAAAAATTGGATTGTTTAAGGAAGTAAAATGACTAGGTTTGAAATCGATTTCTTTGGCTTCTTGTCACTCTAAAGTTGGTTATTTTTTTCCTAGAGATTGTATTAACGGAACACTGTTATTGCTTCACTCAGTAATTTATATGATTAGTAGCCAATCAATTCAGCAGGAGAAAATGCCACAAGGTCAGTTCCCTCCACACTTTCTCTTGCACCAGGGTGAAGGATCTTTCTAAATCGGAGATCCTCACTGGAATTTTGTGTTGACAGGGAGGGCACAGACAGACTTGAGGTGATAGTCTTCTTTTGTTACAGTAGAGGAAGGGATCATGGTCCTTGGCTATGCCAAGTTGGTGAGGATAATGTAAAGAAGAGTGCTCTTAGGTCGAGCTTTCCTTATCCCTGTGGCAGTTACATGCCCTTTACCTCAACGATAGGAAAAGGGTTCAGAGAGGGAGATGAATTTGAAAGAGGATGAAGGTAAAGGAAAAGAATTTTATCACCCTTCTATTCTGTTGCTTCTCAAATATAAATCCTTAAGTGGCTTTTCAGTGAACTAAGATTTGGGGCATCTAGCGGAGGCTCGAAGTTATAAGCTGAAACTGGTTCTGCAAGGGCAGGCTCCAAGGAGAAAAGTAAAATAGGGTAGGGGAAGCCTCGTGCATGGGTAGAGTCCAGGTTCATCACATCCTTCCTTGTACAAAGAGCGCTTCTTTGTAGGGTATGTAGTACACTGAGTTCCAGGTAACAATTTCTTCTGAGTAAACAAGAGGGTCAAAGCCCTCATCCCACTAACCCTAACACTTTGATCCATCTTTGGGGATGGTCAGTATGTTCCCTGGTGTCCAGAGTCTTGAAATGTGGTATGAGAGGGTTAACATTTTCTTTTCTGGAGAAATAGGAAATAGTTTGAGTTGAAATCACAGGAAGGAACAAATGATACTGTCAATCAGGACTCCTGTACCGTTTGCATATCTCCTACCAATTCACTTTCCAATCACAGGTATGTCCACAAGAAGCCCAGAAATGGCTACAGCCTTCAAAATCATAAGTTCCAAGGAGCCCAGCAGCAGCCCAGAAATGAAGTACACTCTGGGACATTCTTGGAATACTTCAACAGCAACTGTCCCTATGAAGACCACAGTGGAACCAGTCACACTTCAGTCCACAGCCATAGAGAGTAGCGGCATCAGCCTCTCTCACCTGCCCACAGGATTCATGACACCAGCCAAGTCACCAACAAAAGGGACAGCAACTACAGAATGGGTCTCACTCTCCCAATCTGAGGTTGGGACCAACCCCCATCTTGGGACTCCAGAAGGGACCAAAAAGTCATTGGGCACAGTGTCCTCTGTCTCCCAAGAGTCAAATCCTAAAGGCAACATAGGGACTGGTCCACAAACAAGCCCAAATCTGATTCCAAGGACAACTGGAATGAATTTATCCACGTGGCTTGGCTCCACTGGAGGGACCACCGTGGACACACATGTCTCTCTGAACACATCTTCCACTGGTCCTGAAGACCCTGTGGCCATCCCGGACTCTGTGACAACCCAGATGGTAACCATGAGCTCAGTGACAGATAAATCTGAATTTATAACCAAGACAAGGGTCAACATCACAGTCATTCTTTCCACTGTTCTGAGTAAAGATACAATGACAGATGAACAACAGGCAAGTATATCTGTGAGTGAGGCTTATTCATCTGCTAGCCCATGGTCAGAGCAGACAACTGGGAGTAACCTGATTCTTGATAAATCCCCTGAGGCCAAAGACACATTGCATAAAACCTCCGTAGAACAAACCACATTAGCATCTCTGACCTCTGAAAGCCAAGACATTACCAGCATCACCAATGCCTCAGGAGGAAAAATGAGCTCTTCACCATCTGTCACATTCCCCTCCGTGGAGTCTACGACACTGGCAACCATCACAAGTGTAGTAAATAGTGATGTTGCCTCTACTCTTGGGCAACTATCACAAGACCTCATACCGTGCAGGAGTGAGCAACATGGAGGTAACCATAGCTCCCACTCCACTTGTCACCACCACGATCACCACTATGGAAACCAATTCAGTCCTGACTACTATGCCCGGCCCAAAAGGAAGTGTGAGCACCATGGACAGCACCCTGGCTACAGAGACCAGCACATCTGCCCTACAGCACCCACCCACCTGGTCATCCACAGCTGCTCCTGCCCCAACAGGCTCCAGGACTATCACAGACATGGCTTCAATCTTGGAAGTCACAGGTTCTCCTAAAGCAATTTCTGCAATGAGCACAACTTCATCCATAGCGTCAAGCACTGAATCAGGCTCTGTGTCTACCCCCCATGGCCTTGTGACTGTCAGTGGAACCAGCCTAACCATCCCATCCTCCTTTGCTTCAGCTGAAAAGACAGAGGCCAGCACAAGTGTAAGGACATTGAGTCCTTTAGACACAACTGCATCTATGCCCACCTCAACTTCTGGTGTCGAGAGGATGAGCACCTCAGTTCCTGACATTTTAAGCACAAGTTGGACTCCCAGTAGAAGAGAAACAGAAGCCTTGCATGTTTCAGTGGCTTCCATGGACCATCCAAATACAAAGACTATCCCAAAGATCCTCCCATCCACTCCTCTGCCTGATTCTCTGTCCACTCTTGACTGGGCCACTGGGAGTTCTGTGTCATCAGCCATAACCTCTACCTCAGTTCTTCAGGAGGTTACAACTCCTTCAGAACTCCCTTTGGAGAATATGATCAGCCCAACTACCTCACAGCTGCCCTCCTCCACAGAGGACATTACAAGTGAGGTCACACCTGTTACAATGGTAAATAGCTCTAAAGTCACTTTATCAGGGAGGCCAGATCTTGCCAGCAAAGAAGTAGAGCAGAGTTCTACCCAGCTTCACATCACAGCTTCTGCAGATCCAGGGTATATGTCTAGACCAGAAGCAACAACTCTGGACTTAATCCCATATACAGTAAGAACTCCATATCCAACTCCCCGGGTGAATGGGATAAGGACTCCTACAACAGAGGCAAGAGCTACATCTCATTCCTGGATGAGGGAAGAAGAATCAAGCTCAAGCACATCTCTGAACACTGAGGTGATAAATGTCTCTTTTGTCTCAGGAGGGACCATCAAGGAGGTTACTGACTCCCCAGGCTTATTAAAGACCACAGATATACTGGGCATAAGCTTGGAATCTGGGACAACTTCATCTCCAAATTGGAAAAATGGCACATATGAGAGAATAGCCACTTCTGAACCTACCACAGACAAAGAGACAATTCACCCATCTACAAACACAGCAGATACAACAGTATGGCCCTCAAATTCTGAACATGATCTTCATTCCACTGTCCCAGCACACTCAGAGTCATCCATGGGCACATATCCAATGAATACTACCTCCATCATGCTGAATACCATTGTTTCCACATCAGCAACTACCTGGCCAGAATCCACAAGGGCTGGAAGAGAGCTTGATTACCCCCTGACCACTGAACTGAGGGAGTCCAGTATTTACATGGATACCAACTCAACCACAGAGATAAGTAGTGCCCATTCCCTAAGTTCTTTTGCTATTACTAGGGTGTCCGGGACAGAATTCACTACCTCTGACAGAATTTCCAGCCCAGATCTAGCTCAGTCCACAAGGTCAGCAGACATCACCAGGCCCTCTACCTTCCCTGACATAACAGACTCTGAAAGAATGACCATCACCATGCAAACAGGTCCTTCTGGGACTACATTGCTGGGTGCACCTACCATGGACACATTAGCCACAGACTCCTTGTCAGGGACTTACTTGGCTGTGACTCAGGGATTTCCACAGTCAAAGATAACCACTCAAACGAGCAAAGGTCCTGAAGGTGTGTCATGGACAAACCCTCCCTCTGTGGGAGAAACCACCTCTTCCTCTTCCCTAGCACCTATCTCTGACACAACCTCATCTTCTCATGTTTTGTTGACATCACAAGGGCAAAGTACCTCCTCTACTCTACCTGAGACCTCAGGTCTCTTGCCTGAGAACTTCGGCTTGGGGAAGACCAGAGACATGTTGAGGACGAGTTTGGAAACTGATACCAGTTTACCCCCAAATTTGAGGAGTAGCTCAGATGAGATGTTTGTCACCACAGATATAGAAGCAATTCATCCTTCCACAAACACAGCAATGACACATGTAGAGACTACCAGTTGTGAACATGAATCACATTCTCCTGTCCTGGCCCCCACACAGCCACCCAAAACTAAATCTTCAGTGGTTACCTCCTCTACCATGTGGGACACTACTGCTCCCACATCAATGTCTGGCTCATCTGAGACTATAAAGATTGAGAGAGAGTCAGTATCCTCTCTGAATACTGGACTTAGGGAGACAAGTACCTACCAGGAGACCAGCTCTGCTACAGAGACAAGCACTGTCATTTCCAATGTGTCTACAAATGATGCTACTACTGAGGTCACCAGGACACAAGTTACCTCCTCTAGCAGGATATCTATCTCTAGCCCTGCTCACTTCAAAACTTCTCCAAACACACCTACAGAAAGCAGAACTAGCCCCTCTATATACATGTTCATGATAGAATCTTCGGGAATGACCATCACCACCCAAACAGGTCCCCCAGGGGTTACATCACAGGACACACTTACCTTGGACATATCGACCAAGGTCTCTGGGGCAGGGACTCATTCGAATGTGACTCAGAGTTTTACAAACTCAGAGATGACCAATCTCAGCAGCAGAGGTCCCGAGGATGTGTCTTGGCCAAGCCCTGCCACTGTGAAAGAAACTGGCTCTCCAACCTCCCCAGTAATTGTATCTGCCAGGACAACATCCTCCCCTGAGACATCCACATTACCAGGGAGGAGCCCCTCCTCTCCTACTCCTGTGACCTCACTTCTCAACCGTGGTCTGTGGAAAACCAGAGACACATTGGGTACAAGTGTGGAACCTGTGCCCAGTTCACCTTCAAGTGAGATGAGCACCACCATTGAGATACTGTACACCTCTGAAGCCTCCACAGGTACAGATGCAATTCAGCCCTCCAGAAAAAGTCCCTTCCAAGGTACCCACTGATACGACTACTGAGATCTCTAGGACAGAACTGATCTCCTCTAGCAGCACGTCCATCCCTGGCCTTGTTCAGTCCACGATGTCGCCAGACTTCCCTGCAGGAACCATCACCTGGCCCTCTGCCTCTTCGGTGATGAAAGAATCTGCAGAAGTGACCATGAACACCCAAACTGGTCCCACTGAGGCTACATCACAGGACCCACTTACCGTGGGCACTACAACCAACACCTCAGGGGCGGAGATTCACTCCACTGTGACTCAGAGTTTTACGCACCCAGAGATGACCACTCTCAGCAGCAGAGGTGCCAAGGATGTGTTTTGGCCAAGCCCTGCCTCTGTGAAAGAAACTGGCTCTCCATCCTTCCCAGTGACTGTACCTGCCATGACAACACCCTCTCCTGAGCCATCCACATTACCAGGGAGGAGTTCCTCCTCTCCTACCCCTGTGACCTCAGTTCTCACCCGTGGTCTGGGGAAGACCGAAGACAGATTGGGTATAACCTTGGGGGCAGTGACCACGTTACCTCCAACTTTGAGTAGTCCCACAGTTGAGATAATTTCCACCTCTGAATTCTCCATAGATACAGCGAAAATTCTTCCTCCCCTATACACAATAATGAGTACTGTGGGTTCCAGCAGTTCTGGACATGAACTAAGTTCCTCTGTCCCAATTTTTCCTGAGTCCTCCAGCACCACATTTCCTATGGGTACTGCTTCCTCCGTGTATGAGACCACTCTTTCCACATCAATGCGTTCCTCCTTTGAGACGAAGACACTTTCCCATCTGACTCCTAGACTGAAGGAGACAAGAATAGTCTTGGATTCCAGCTCAAGCACACTCACAAACACACCTTCATCGCCTCTGTCCACTCATGGTTTGAAGGGTCCCAGGACTGATGCTACGTCTTCTGTGAAAGTATCAGCACCAGATCAGCCTCTGTCTACACAGTATACAGACATTCCAGTGGAAACAGTCACACGCTTTTACACTTCCCCCTCCATTACAAGGTCTGCTGGCATAACTGTCCCAGAATCCCATCTTTCTGTGCCTGTATCAGAAAATACACGTTACCTAAGCATAGATATGCTGTCTTCAGCTGAGACCATTTTTGCTAATAACACACTAACACCTTCTTTGTCAGAGGCCACGGCTTCCTTTGCTACATCTGGAGTTCCAGGTGCCATTTCAGTCAGTCCATTTTCTAGGACAGAATCAGGCCCTGGGGATGCTACTATGCCCACCACTGCAGAGAGTCTACCTTCTTCAGCTTCAATACCATTCCCCTCTTTGACCTTCCGTACCACTGATTCTTCAACCAGCCCACTCCCCCATTGGATTACTTCCTCACCATCTACCCCAAGAATAGTAGACACCAACCTTGAGGCAGAGAGCCAAAGCACTGCTGCATTACCCTTGGTTACAGCCAGTACTTTGCAGACTTGGACGCAGCCAGTCAGGACAACTTTACCACCCATTACGGATACCAGAATGACAGAGAGTGTTGGTTTGGGAACAGTGACAAGTTCTTCTCAAGTTCTTCCACACTCAACCCGGTTGACAAGTAAGGACCCACTGCTCCTACACTCTCATTATTTGGGGCTCATAGAAAATGGCTTCTTTTCCAACAGGTAAAAAGGAGTTAATTAGGAGTTTATTACTGCATCAGAAATTCCTTTAGCAAACATATATGTTGATCTATTTTCATGTTCAGGCATTGAAATAAGCACTGGGGGAACAAAGCTAAATAAGCAAGTAGTTGAATAATTATAGTACCATGATGGATGTTGTAACATTACAGCTAATGTTGATGATGACAATAATGATAACAACAAATGTTTATAGAACACTTATTCTGTGTCAAATGCTGTTCTATCAAATTCCTCATTGGAACACAGTTTGAGAAGGGACTATTATAAGCCCATTCTACAAATGAGTCAACTGATACAGAGAGAGGTTGAGTAATTTGATCAAGATCATTAAAGCTGGTAAGTGATAAGAACTCAGATTATATGGCAACTAGGAACCCATGTTCTTAGCCATTAGGCTAGGCAGGAGTGGTCCAAGAGATAGGAGGAAAAGCAAGAGATTCTGGCCTCACAGAAGCCAGAGGAAGAGAGAGTTTTAGGAAGGAGGGATGGTCAGTTCCATCAAATGCTACAGAATAGCCAAATTGCAATGAGGTGAGAAGTTCTCTGACAACATGTGGGTCCTCAGGGATTCTAATGAAGGGAGCATCAATGAGTTTTAGAGGACTGAAACAACAGATAAAATAATACATTGATAAAAGGAGAGATTCCTCCTTTAAACTGAGCATGTTTCTATATTGAGAAGAGAGTCAGCAAGGGAGAAGGGAAAGAAAAAGGTGAGTGAATGAAAATCGAGGGAACAAAGTACCTGTGGATGTGGGAGGTACTTAGGACCTAGGAGGAGAAACACCACCTCCAAAAGAACAGTAGATGAGGTAGGGAACTTCTTGGGAGGATTCCATTCCTTGTATAAGTTGAATTTGACGCCAGATTTTGTTCTGGACACAAATCCAACAAGGCCCTCCAACTACTCCAGCACCTGTTCACTAGACAATATGTACAGAAGGTTGATTTGATTATTTCCCAAACTAGTTTTAACAATTCACAAGCAGGTTAGACACACTGATGGCTATTGACCCATGTCTTAAAACGTGGCTTGATAGTTGAGTGATGGGTGTTCAGTAAGCAAGTGATGAGTGGAATGGAAAGAAGGTAGAACTGTGGTTGGATGGGAGGAAGGAAGAAAGGAAGAATGGAGTGATAGATAAATGAAAGAAGAAAAGATGGATGTATAGAAGAAAGGATGAATGTATAGAGGGAAGGGTGAAAATAAGGAAGATGGATGGAAGAAAGGATTGAAGGAAATACTGTAGGGATGAAAAGTTGCAAAGAAAGGAAACAGGAAATATGAAAGGAAAGATGCATGGTAGGAAGAAAGGATAAAAGGAAGGATGGATGGAAGAATAAATGGGTAGATATAAGGATAGATGGACAGAAAGATGGATGAATCTCTGTGTGAATGGATGAACACAGCCCTGGTTCCAATCCATACAGATGGTTGAGAAGAAATGCGTTGTGTAGTCAAATTAAGTGGATCTATTTAGACCATGTTATCCTTCTGGACGAGATGAGTTACTCTAGGTCTCTTCCCTACCCTCTCCTGCAGGGACTGATGGCATTGTGGAGCGTATCACAAAGATACCCAATGAAGCAGCACATGGAGACACCACCGTCCACGTCCCCCTGGCATCCATGTCTGCTAGTCTTAGAGGTAGGTTCAACTTTGCTTACTGCCCAGTAATCTGACTTATGCCTTTATTTCCTGTTCCAGAGGGATGAAATGTTTGTTTCTTTAGAGAAAGAACTATGTGGAGTTGCCATGGGCTTCCCTGTCTCAACTGAATCTTTGTCAAGTTGTTACCAGGTAGATGTTACTTTTCATTCCCTCATAACATGCTGAGTGAGTTTAGTTCAAGGTTGGATATGTCAGCTTCACAAATCCGACCCAGTTTAACTTAACTCTGAAAGTGCTTATTAATAATTTACTGTATGTTAGAAACTATGACATAAACTAAGGATGCACAGATGAAAATAGATCGGCATTGCATCCATGGAGCTCTCAGTCCAGTACAGGAGACAGCAAAGGAAAAAAATAATTATGATGCAAGTTTTAAAAAAAATTTTATTGGAGTATAGTCGATTTACAATGTTGTGTTAGTTTCAGGTGTACAGAAAAGTGAATCAGTTACACACATATACATATATCCACTCTTTTTTAGATTCTTTTCCCATACAGGCCTTTACAGAGTATTGAGTAGAGTTCTCTGTGCTATACAATAGGTCCTTATTAGTTATATGATGCAACTTTAAAGTACTTGAATGGTAGAAGGAAGGCTTCATGGAGGAGGTAACATTTGAGCTGGGTTTGAAACGATGAAGAGGAATTTAGCAGGAAGACAAGGAGAACTGATGAAGACGTTCTGGACAGAAGGGAGAGCTGCATGCAAAGGCACAGGGAAGGGTAAAATCTGGACATATTTGGGAGGTACAAATAATTCACCTTTGCTAAACTATGAAATATACAGATGAGATGGTGGGAGATGAGACTGCAGATGGGCAGAAAACAACATTCAGAAAACCTTTTAAGCCCTCGTAATGCTTGGATGCCCTTTAACAAAAGGACAAAAAGTTTGTGGCCAAAAAAGTCTGACAAACATGTTGCTCCTGGAAATTCCCTGGCGGTCCAATGGTTAGGACTCTGTGCTTCCATTGCAGGGGGCACGGGTTCAATCCCTGGTCAAGGAACTAAGATTCCACAAGCTGCATGGTGCGGCAAAAAAACAAAACAAAACAAAAAAAAACGTTGCTCCTTCCTAGAGGGTAATAACATGCATAAGCATGTTAAAGGCTCTGAGATATCCTGCTGTAAAGAAACTTATTTAGCCTTATTCAACACAGGGTTTTACATAATTATTTGACTGTATAATTTTTTTTGCTGAAAAGTACCCACTAACATGTTACAGTATTATTGGTCTGCATGAGTGTTTAAGAGGTGCACGGTGAGGAGAGGGGTTCTCCTCACCACATGGCTAAAAGGTAAAGTTCCCCATACCCATTAAGTTTCTTCCAACATTTTAAAAAATTTTCTTTATTTATTTATCTGTTTATTTATTTATTTATTTTTGGCTGCGTTGGGTCTTCGTTGCTGCACGCAGGCTTTCTCTAGTTGCATCCAGCAGGGGCTACTCTTCATTGCGGTGTGTGGGCTTCTCATTACAGTGGCTTCTCTTGTTGCAGAGCATGGGCTCTAGGCATGCAGGTTTCAGTAGTTGTGGCACGTGGTCTCAGTAGTTGTGGCTCAGAAGCTCTAGAGTGCAGGCTCAGTAGTTGTGGTGCACAGGCTTAGTTGCTCCACGGCATGTGGGATCTTCACGGACCAGGGGTCGAACCCGTGTCCCCTGCATTGGCAGGTGGATCCTTAACCACTGCGCCACCAGGGATGTCCCATTTTCCAACATTTTTAGAGACCAGACTATTTTACCAGTACATTTTGGAAGCTTTTTGCCAGATCCAGGCTTTGGACAGAGTCACTACCAGTCAGGTTATTAGTCTTATCCTGTGACCCAGGTATCTTTGGTTGGCTCCCCGCAGAAGCAGACATGAGTTAAGGATGTGGGCAAGTAGTTTATTTTAGGTGGGGGTTGGTCCCAGGAAGCGCTGGAGAAGAGAAGGAAAGGAAGTCAATGCAAGGTGCTTTCCTGAGCAGGTCACAGCTGTGGGCAAAAGAGTGTCAGTTCCACTTGGGACCTCTAGGAGACAGCACAGAACACCTCACCTAGCCAAGTGGCTGGAGTGTATATCATCCAACTTCCTTCCATTGCTGGCCATGGGCTGCTTGGTCCTGGAGGTAACCCTCAGCACTTCCAGCCTGCCGGACACACAGGCTAAGTGAAAGCCCTTAGGTGCAGAGCTACAGGGGCTGCATTAGGATCCCGTTGTGATTACGTACTGCAGCAGTGAGTGCTTGTGGGATATGAGTGAGGCATTGCCAGTTGGCTACACCAGATCACTTGGAAATGGATCACTGAGCTTCAGGTGATAACCAATATTTAGATGGCAAAGTTTATGAGGTATAGCTAACCATATTCATTGGCTTCTTTCAATATAGAGCGGGATTTCTCAACCTCAGTACTATCGATATTTTGGGCAGATAACTACTTGTTGTAGGGGGCTGTAGGATGTTCAGCAGCATCCCTGGCCTCTGCTCACAGGATGCCAGTAGCACCCTCCGTATACACACAGCTGTGACAACCAAAAATGCCTCCTGACATTGCCAAGTGTCTCCTGGGAGCAAAACTGCCCCAGGCTGAGACCACTAAATTAGAGAATCCTTGAGGACCCCACCCCCATGGTCATTTTCTCCTTACATCCTTCCTTTCCATCCTGGCCCCCATAAGATCCTGAAACTCGGTTAGGGAATTAATAACCTGCAGTGGTTGAGAGCATAAGTCTAGGATTCAGAGAGAACTATGTTCAAATTTCCACACTATCAGTCAGTAGCTGTGTGGTCTTGGCAAATGATGATCTCTGAGTTTCTGTCTTTTCCCTGATCTGTAAAATGACAAGAATAATAGGATATACACTCAGTGTTCTTGTGAGGCTCAAAAATACAAGGCATGTTAGGTAATTTGCTCATCATCATCTTCATCATCAAATACATATTAAACACATTAGGACGTGTACTCTTGGAGATGTTTTTTAGGGTATACCCAGCAACACAAGGACATTGTTCCACCATCAGAGTCCAAATCCTCCTCCTTTTGTCCCTCTCCCTGCAGCAACCTCCAGTAGGCTTTGTGGTCTTTATAGAGAAGCCTCCCTGTAGTTGTTCCTCCTTCCTGGGGACCTTTTCTGAAGGCCTGGTGAGTAGCTGCTGTCTCAGCCAATATCACTCTACTCTTCCTCAGAGACTGAATTCCAGTCACCTTGGCCGGCTAGCATGGCTCCTGGCAAATTCAATTTAGTAAACATTTATTGTATATTAGAAGTCCAAAGAGCAGGAGTAGTAATAATGTGTGGTTGTAGCTACTAACAGTAGCAATAACTCTAGCAATAGTAGGTAATAGCAGGCAGCAGCAGCAGTAGTAGCAATAACAGTAGTAATAGGTGGTAACAGTAGTAGTAACAGCAGTAACAGTAGTAATAGGTGGTAACAGTAGTAGTAACAGCAGTAATGTTAGGTAGTGGCAGTGGTAGTAGTAATAACAGCAGAAATAGTAGGTAGAGGCAGTGAGAGTAGTAAGAGTAGTAGTAGTAGGTAGTAGCAAGAGTAGTAATAACAGTGGTAATAGTAGATAAATAGTAGTGGTAACATCTTATTACAAAACAGGAGGCATTGTGCTTGGGGCATTTTTATCAAGACTCTGAGATGACCACTGTACTTATTCCTACTTTATAGATAAGAAAATGGAGGTCTAGCAAGATCTGACAACTTAAAGAGCCACACATCTGTTTAGTGGAGGAGTCAGAACACTAATGTGGCGTAAGAGCCCAAGCTCTTAAGCACAAAGATACATGATCTCTCTCAAGCCAGAGGAGACCTGCTAATGTACATATTCATCCACGCATTTGTTCATTCAGTCAACAAATACTTGTTGAGCACCTACAGTATGCCAAGCAGTCAGACATTAGCAGATATTACCAGGCAGACTGGGAGGGGTGGTACAGTGCAGGTTCAGACAGTATGATGAGGAAACAGTGAGAAGGGAGAGATGGATTCCTACATGGATTTGTAAAGGTAGATTTGAGCTAGGGTTTGAAGAAGGGCAGAACATAAAACCTATGAGAGATGGGCATGGCAGATAGAGAAAACAGCTTGAACAAAGGCTCAGAGGGAGCGTACAGAGAACATCTGGAAACAGGGGGTGGTCAAGAATTCATGGAGGAGTTCCCACATCTACTTCTCTGACTGATATGCATTGAGGAGACAATAAATATATCAGAGAAATTTATAGAAAGTGACTAGAACTTTGAGGATTTTGTTTTATAAATACAAAAAAAAAACCCAACCTGAAACCCATTTTCAAAAATCCATTTGTGGGCTTCCCTGCTGGCGCAGTGGTTGAGAGTCCGCCTGCCGATGCAGGGGGCACGGGTTCGTGCCCTGGTCTGAGAGGATCCCACATGCCGTGGAGCGGCTGGGGCCGTGAGCCATGGCCATTGAGCCTGCGCGTCTGGAGCCTGTGCTCCGCAACGAGAGAGGCCGCAACAGTGAGAGGCCCGCGTACTGCAAAAAAAAAAAAAAACATCCATTTGTGTGGGACTTCCCTGGTGGCACAGTGGTGAAGAATCCACCTGCTAATGCAGGGGACACGGATTCAAGCCCTGGTTCAGGAAGATCCCACATGCCGCGGGGCAACTAAGCTCACGCGCCACAACTACTGAGCCCACATGCCGCAACTACTGAAGCCTGCGCACCCTAGGGCCCATGCTCTGCAACGACATGCCACCACAATGAGAAGCCCGCACACTGCAACGAAGAGTAGCCCCCAACTCGCCGCAACTAGAGAAAGTCTGAGTGCAGCAACGAAGACCCAACGCAGCCAAAAAATATTTTTTAAATCCATTTATAACCTCATTCCCTAGCGAATGGCAACGTTAACCACAGTCTTGTGGGTTATCCGTGCTTGGCCAAACTTCCCAGGATCTCCTTCTCACTTCCTAAATAGTTTATCGAAAAAGGTAAAGTTCTTAGACTTACATGAACAACAGTTTAAATCCTAGTCTTGACACTCTAGATGTAATTAAATATCAAAAATCTCTGCGGGGGCTTCCCTGGTGGCGCGATGGTTAAGAATCTGCCTGCCAATGCAGGGGACACGGGTTCGAGCCCTGGTCTGGGAAGATCCCACATGCCGCGGAGCAACTAAGCCCGTGAGTCACAACTACTGAGCCTGCGCGACGGGAGAGGCCGTGACAGTGAGAGGCCCGCGCACCGCGATGAAGAGTGGCCCCCGCTCGCCTCAACTGGAGAAAGCCCTCGCACAGAAACGAAGACCCAACACAGCCAAAAATAAATTAATTAATTAAAAAAAAAAATCTCTGCGGGGCTTCCCTGGTGGCACAGTGGTTGAGAGTCCGCCTGCCGATGCAGGGGACACAGGTTCGTGCCCCGGTCCGGGAAGATCCCACATGCCGCGGAGCGGCTGGGCCTGCTGAGCCTGCGCATCCGGAGCCTGTGCTCCGCAATGGGAGAGGCCACAGCAGTGAGAGGCCCGCATACCACACACAAAAAAAAAAAAATCTCTGCGTACTGGTTCCAGTAGCTACTTACTTGATGATCTTGGATATATTGCTTAAGCTCCTATCTGTAATGTGTGGGGAGAAATACCTACATCAAAATAGGTATTGGGTGCATTAAATAAAGTCAAGTCTTCGGATGTACTATCTAAAAATTTTAACCTCCCTGAGGATCGGCTCTTTCATCCATAGAATAAAAGTGATTACTATGTAATCATAATTTTAAAGGTTTAAAATGATAATTAATATAGGATACTTAACAAATGAGAGGTCTCCAGTTATGATATTATTATTTGTAACCGAAAGTGGGGCCCAACTGCTTACCGCTCAAAAGCCAATAAAGAGGCAAGGTTGGTGGAAAGTTTGCTTTATTTTGGATGCCAGCAACTGCAGGGAGAGGGGAGGGCAGACTCCTGTCCAAAGGCCAACTTCCATCCCCACAACCAGTGGGCAAGAGCTTTTATAGACGGAGGGATGGGGCTACATGCAGAAACAGCACAGTCAGCTCTCACAGTCATCTTGAAATTGGTCATCAGTGGTCTGACCAGCATCATCTTGATTGTTTTAAGTACAGTTTTAGGGCCAGTTTGTTTCCATTTCTTTGAGGCAAATTCTCGGAATTGTGTCAGCTTATGTCATGGCTATGGTCTGGTCATCATGTAATTTCTTCCACCTGGTAGGGGTCTCTACAAGACAGCTCACAGGATACGGCTCAGAATATTATCTATAGCCCTTGAGAAGGACCTAAAGGTCCTTGACTTTGCTTAATGACTAAACTATCATTTAGTCTTGTTTGACTGCTTTTCTTTGCTTCTGCATTTTCTCACTTCTCTGATTAAACTTATTCTTTGGCTAAAGTGTTTCCACAGACAAAAGGCACGCTGAGGACATGGGGGTCAGCGACAATAGGGTCCTGCTCCATTTCAGTATCATATTCTCAACTGTCAGTTCCCAACCAGAGATGCGTATGAAGAAACTGCCTGTGGTGACAGAACACTTGCCCAGATGATAGCCTGACTGACAGACTCAGGATCTCTGTGAGGGTGTGTTCAGAATAGATAGATATTTTTTTCAAAGCTAAACAAATAAATATCATCACAGCTCTGGTTAAAAAATGAGCAGTGGTCTAATTTTCTGGATCATACTTTTTCTCTCTTCCTTCTCCTACTTTCACTCATTTTAGATTAGTGATTATTCCAATATGGTCCTGAGGTATTTATACTCTCTTGAACTTGGGCAATATAGCTGCCACCTGTGTCTATAGTTAATAAAAAGAGCAATTAGATTTATTCGGATTTTGGAGAGCTCTTTCATTTTATGTGCATGGATCTTATTTTTTTAAGATTTATTTATTTAATTTATTTTTGCCTGCGTTGAGTCTTAGTTGTGGCATGCAGGAGCTTCTCTGAGGCATGCAGGATCTTTCTTTGCAGCACACGGGCTTCTCTCTAGCTGTGGCATGCAGATTTTCTCTCTCTAGTTGTGGTGCGCAGGTTCCAGGGAGTGTGGGCTCTGTAGTTGTGGTGCGTGGGGTCCAGAACGCATGGGCTCTGTAGTTTGCGGCATGCAGGCTCTCTTGTTGAGGCCCGCGAGCTCAGTAGTTGCAGCATGCAGGCTTAGTTGCCTCACGGCATGTGGGATCTTAGTTCCCTGACCAGGGATCGAACCCACATCCCCTGCATTGGAAGGTGGATTCTTTACCACTGGAGCACCAGGGTAGTCCCATGCATGGATCTTTTTTAAGGAAAGTTTTACTCCATTATGTTTTTGAGTTTTGTTTCTGTTGTTATTATTCTGATTTCCACCTGAGAAAAAAATAATAAACCTTATGTCGGTTTCCATTTTCAGTTTTTTCACTGTTCTCTTTTTATTTTCATGCTCTTAATATTTATAATAAACTCATAAACTGATTTTTTAATATATTTTCTTGGCCGCCGCACAGCATGTGGGATCTTAGCTCCCCAACCAGGGATCGAACCAGTGCCCCTTGCTTTGGAAGTATGGAGTCTTAACCACAGGACCACCAGGGAAGTCCTATAAACTGATGTTTTAAAATTCTGTTCCTGTTCTAAATAAATACTTTTAAACAAACAAACAAAAAAAGAATTCATGGAGGAGTTGCAGCCCAAGATGAGTCAGGTAGGGTGAGGGAATGCCAATCACAATTCCTTTTCCTATTCCAGAAGCATCACTGGCACACCCCAGGCAGACATTTCTCTCCCTTTCCTGATGTGGAGAAAAAATAAGCGATTGCCAACCCAGCAAGTAGTAATCATGTGTCCCTCCTACAATTCACAGAACTATCAACAGGAGGGAAAGAGAGGGCAGAGACAACTGCCATGGTTCTGAAGACCACTTCCACAGTGACTTTGACTACCAGAGTCTCTACTCCCACTTCAGGTATGCTGTCTCTCCTTAGGACATCAGATAAAACAGCCAGCATAAGCACAACAGGAATGATCCTCACAACCCCAGATGTTCCAAAGATGACAGCCTCATTTGTCACCAGACCTGGAGACAAGACCAGCACAGTAGTTCCCATGACAACCCCATCTATTTTCAATAGAGGACCACAGACTACACCCTCACTGGTCCCTAGTTCTGGGGCAGAGACCAGTGCAGCTGTTCCAACTCTGACTGTTTCCTTTGGTGAGCCAGAGACCACAACCTCATGGGTCACCCATCCTGTAGAGACTAGCCCAACTGTTTCCAGGGCAATCCTGAATGTTTCTCATAGTGAATCAGACAGCACACCCCCAACAGCTACAAGTTCTGGGGAAGAAGTCAGTTCAGCTGTTCCAACTCCGACTGTCTCCCCTGATGTACTGGGGGTGGTGACCTCACTGGTTACTAGTTCTGGGACAGAGACCAGCTCAGTTGATCAAACTCTGACTGTTTCCCCTGGTCAGCCAGATGCAACAACCTCATGTCTCCATTCCACAGAGACCAGCACACCTGTTTCCAAAACAACTCTGAATTTTTCCCCTAGTGAATTAGACACCACATCTTCAGCAGCCACCATTCCCAGGGCAGAAGCCATTTCAGCCACTCCAGTGATGACTGGCTCACCTAGCATACCAGCGATGGTGACCTCACTGATCATTAGTTCTGGGACAGACACCAATATAATCTTTTCAACTCTGACTGAGTCCCTGCATGAATCAGAGTCAACAGTCTCCTTGGTCACCCAACCTGCAGAATCCAGCCCAACTGTTCCCAGAACAACCTCCGATGTTTCCCATAGCACACCCTCAATGGCCACCAGCCTTGGGACAGAAGCCAGTTCAGCTGTTCCAACTACATGTATCTTCTCTGGTGTACCAGATATAGTGACCTCACAGGCCACTAGCTTTGAGATAGATGCTAGTATGGCTATTCCAAGTCTGACACTTCCTCCTGTTGAGCCAGTGACCACAGCCTCACTGGTCACTCAACCTGGGGTGCAGACCAGTCCAGCTGCTCCAACTCCAACTGTCTCCTCTACTGTGCCAGGGCTGGTAACCTCACTGGTCACAAGTTCTGGGGCAGAGACCAGTACAACTTTTCCAATTCCAACTGATTCCCCACACAAACCAGAGACAACAGCCTCTCACGTCACCCACTCTGGAACAGAAACAAGTTCAGCTATTCAAACTATGACTGTTTCCCATGGGAAAACAGATACAACAGTCTTACTGGTCACCCATCCTGAAGAGACCAGCCAAAGTATTCCCAGGACAACCCCCAATGTTTCACATCATGAATCAGACACCACATTCTCAATGGCCACCAGTCCTAGGGCAAAAGCCAGTTCAGCTGTCCCAGCTACAACTGTCTCACCTGGTATGCCAGGGATGGTGACCTCACTGGTTACCAGTTCTGGGGCAGAGACCAGTACAACTTTTCCAACTCTGACTGATTCCATGCACAAACCAGAGACAACAGCCTCATGGGTCACCCATACAGAAACAAGTTCAGCTATTCCAACTATGACTGCTTACCCTGGGAAGCCAAATACAACAGTTTCACTGGTCACCCATCCTGTAGGACTAGACTGTTCCCAGGACAGCCCCCAATGTTTCCCATAGTGAATCAGACACCACATTCTCAGTGGCCACCAGTCTTGGGGCAGAAGTCAGTTCAGTTGTTCCAACTCCTACTGTCTCAGCCGGTGTACCAGATATCAGGACTTCACAGGTCACTAGCTCTGAGACAGACACCACTATGGCTATTGTACCTCTGACTCTTTCTCCTGGTGAACCAGCAACCACAGTCTTATTGGTCACCCATTCCAGTGCAGAGACAAGCACAAGGTTTCCTGCTTTAACTAAATTATTTTTCCTCATTTACCAGAGATCACAGCTGCACCATCCATCCCACCTGGGTTGGAGACTAGTACAGCTCTTCCAAATCAGACTGTTTCTCTCAGTCCACCAGAAACATCCTCTCTCTTCACCACAACTGTGACCAAGACAGCCAGAGTTAATCTAACTCCAACAGCTTCATTTGGTGTTCCTGCAGAAACAGCCTCACTCTCCACCCATCCTGGGACAGACATCAGCGCAACTATCTCAGCTTTAGCTCTTTCCCGTGGTTTACCAGAGACCACAGGCTTACTGGCCACCAGGCCTGCAATAGAGGCCAATACAAGTACCCCAGCTCTGACTGTTTCCCCTGGCATTCTTGGGCCTTCCAGGACCCCTGCAACAAATGTTGGGCTTTATCCTGTACCTTCCAGAATGTTGGGCTCTATCCTGTACCTTCCAGAAACCTCACCACCTACAACCTCAGTTGGACTCCCAGAATTTCCCAAGACTGTGACAGGGGACACCGTGACCTTGATAGCATCAGAGACCCCAACACCACCTAAAACCAGTCATGGGGAAGGATTAAGTACAACCACTGTCCTGAAAACCACCACTGCTGAGACCACTCATTTAGCTGCCACAGGTTCAGGTCCCACTGTGGCCGAGACCACAATCACCTTCAATACACTGTCTGGAAGTCCTTTTGCCCCTGTGACCACACCTGGAACCTCTACCTTGGCCTCTGTGAGTGTGACTTCAGGAACAAGTAAGAATAACTTTATTGTGGTCAAATATAATTTATTTTTATATATATATATGAAATAATATTTGCTATTGTAACCATTTAAAATGTACAATTCAGCAGCATTAATTACACTGACAGTATTGTGTAACCATCTCTACTGTTCTCAATCACCCTGAACAGGGTATGTGAACCCATTAAGCAAGAATTCCCCCTTCCCCACTCCCTCTAGCCCCGGGTGACCTCTAATCTACTTACTGTCTCTATGAGTTTGCCTATTATAGATAATTCATATAAGTAGAATCATCCAAAGTATTTTTCCTTTTGTGCCTGGGTTATTTTGCTTAGCATAATGTCTTCAAGGTTCATCCATGTTGTAGTGAATATCAGAACTTCACTCCTGTTTAGGAGGAATAATATTCCATTGTATGGATGTAGCTCATTTTATCTGTCCATTCATCTCTTGATGGACACTCAGGCTGTCTCCACCTTTTGGCTATGGTGAATAATGCTGCTATGAACATGGGTGTACACCTGTCTGAGTTCCTGTTTCCATTCCTTTTGGGTATACACCTAGAATAGAAATTGTTAGGTCATTTGGTGTATTAGTTTGTTAGGGCTGCCTTAACAAAGTACAACATACTGGGTGGCTTAAACAACAGAAATCTATCATCTCACAGTTCTGGAGGCTGGAGAGGGACCCTGAGAGAATGCACAGAACATGTACTTTGGAGTTATCCTATCTTGGTGGTGAGGGAGCTGGGGTATTTATCCACCAACTCCCATCAGTCATTGCTAGATGGATGATCCCTGGGCCTAAGTCCCCTAAGACAAAGAGATGCAGGTGCTGGTGTGTGCTGAAATGGTAAGAGCCAAGGGGAAGTGGGAGTAGGGTGACCAACTCTGCATCCCAGGAATCCACATAGTCCCAGCAAACTGGGATGGTTGGTCACCTTATGTGAGAGGGCCCTGGACAGGGATTGCTACATGAGGTGTCTCAGGTAGGCCAGACCCCCAACTAGGCAACGGAGTTAAGGTATGTCCTCAGAGCCTTACCTCCTGCCCCCAGACCAGGCTTGACTCATTTTACTATCCCCACCACTGCAGCTGCAATTCCTTTCTTGATGCCTTTTACTGTCAACTTCACCATCACCAACCTGCACTACACGGAGGACATGGGAAACTCGGACTCTGAGATATTCAATGCCACTGAGAGAGACCTGCAGCACCTGGTAAAAGACCCCCACCAATGCCCACCTTGCCCCAACACTACCACACCCTGCTATCTTGGTCCCTCCTGCTAATCCCCCTCTCATTCTTTCCAGCTCAGTCCTCTGTTCAAAAAGAGCAGCGTTGGTTCCCTGTATACCAGCTGTAGACTGACCTTGCTCAGGTGAGACTTCCTCCAGATCACCTCCAGAAACGTCAATTCTCTCCTTTCTTGGTCCCCCACACCCTGGTCAACCACAGCTACTTGTGTATCATAGAGGATCAAAAGTGCTTGGGTTTAGGGGCTTCCCTGGTGGCACAGTGGTTGGGAGTCCGCCTGCCGGTGCAGGGGACACGGGTTCGTGCCCCGGTCTGGGAGGATCCCACATGCCGCGGAGCGGCTGGGCCCGTGAGCCATGGCCGCTGAGCCTGCGCATCCGGAGCCTGTGCTCCGCAATGGGAGAGGCCACAGCAGTGAGAGGCCTGTGTACCACAAAAAATAAATAATAATAAAAATAAATAAAAACACAGTGGAAAGGAAAAAAAATAGAGAGTGGAAAGTTTCATTCTCTGACTAGGAAGAAAAAGCAGGTTAAAAAAAAAAAAAGTGCCTGGGTTTAAAGCCCTCCTCTCCCACCTGCTAGCTGTGTGATCTTGGGCAAGTCACAGAACCTCTCTGTTCTTCAATCACATTATCTATAAAATGGTGATAATAACAGTACCTTACTCTTGGGGTTGTTAATTGTTCATCACAATACCTGACCCACTGTGAGCATTCTATTAATGGGATCTCGTAGTGCCAGCTAGTGTAACATCTTTGCCAACTGTGTTGCCAGAATCCCTGACACTCTCACTGCCCCCAGCTCATCTCTATCCTGCTGGGGACAAACTCTAGACACTGCAGCTCTGCAGTTTATTCCCTGAAAAGAGGTACTGAACCAAAGGGGGACACAAAACAAATATAGATTACCAGTAGGATATACTGCAATTTAAAAACTCTCAAATGGGCCTGAACTCTGCAGAAATGGCCTCTCTTCTCCTCTCTGTCCCCTGAGGTCAGTGTGCTCAGGACCCATTTCTTACACTTCATGATGCTATGGCCTTTCCACAAGGTCCTTCATTCAGCCAATTCAGTCATCCTGCTGAAGAGGTGGGTTCTCTGCCCCCATCTCTCCATAAGATGGGAGAATTAATAATAATAATAATATTGCCCATACTACATACCACACAATAATCCAAGTGGTTTGCATGTTTTCATTCATTTCATCCTCACAAGAACACGATTATTATTCTACCTTGCAGACGGGACACTAAGGCTCAGAGTAGTCAAGTCACTTGCTTGAGAGGAGTCAGGGTTTGAACCCAGGTGTTCTGGTTCTTGAGTCGCTCCTTTTAACCACAATACCAGCAGTGCTCAAGCTTGCTGGGCTCAATAGCATTTTACATTCTTAAAAAGTACCCAGGGACTTCCACGGTGGCAGAATGGTTAAGAATCCGCCTGCCAATGCAGGGGACACGGGTTCGAGCCCTGGTCCAGGAAGATCCCACATGCTACGGAGCAACTAAGCCCGTGCGCCACAACTACTGAAGCCGGCACGCCTAGAGCCTGCAAGCCACAACTACTGAAGCCCGCGCCTAGAGCCTGTGCTCAACAAGAGAAGCCACTGCAATGAGAAGCCAGTGCACCACAACGAAGAGTAGTCCCTGCTCACCGCAATTAGAGAAAGCCCGCGCACAGCAACAAAGACCCAATGCAGCTAAAAAAAAAAAAAAAGTACCCAGAACTCCAAAGAGCCTTAAGGGTTATATCTGTCCATCTTTACTGTATTAGAAATTTAAATGGAGAAATTTTCATTTACTTCAACCAAAAGAGAGAGAGAGAGAAAACTCAGTAAGTTGTAAGCAAAGATTTTGTCTTTTCTGAAAATTGTATATATTCTTATTTGATTCTACACCAAACTGCATCAAACTCAGTTAATGGTAATTATTAAAAGTTGGTTGCAATCTGGAATCTGAAACCATATTAAAGAACTTTATGTGCTTACCAAAAAATGGATAAATTTTATAAAGATTTATTCATTAATTCACTAAAAATGATAATCCCATTACAGGTTAGCATAAATAACATATTTTTATGAATAATAGCCATATTTCTCCTACCGCCCCCCCCAAAAAAGTGTAATGAGAAGAGGGTTATTGCTTATATTTTTCCAAATTTTTTAAATGTCTGGCTTAGTAGAAGACACAGAAGGATATCTGCTTCTGCATTCCATATTTTACAATATTTCACCTGTGGCCTCTGGAAAAAATCTCACTGTATACTCCTGAAAGAGTGAGAGTGAAAATAATGTCTTAGTACTACTAAGCAATATTTTTCACTTGGTGGATGCCCTGTGAGTTTTGGGAACTTCAGGGGTCTTTGGGCCACGCTTTGAGAACCACTGCACTATGCTGTATAGACATATCATGGGAATGCTTTGGATAGCATGGATAATAGCAAGTAGAATTCCCAGACAGGGGAGGGATGGGAACTTTCTTCCTACCTGCAAAGCTGGGTGAATCACTGTAGGGTCAGCTTAAATTCAGGACAAAGCTATTTTTGAACCATCTTTCCCTTTATTACTTAACTAATTTTCTCTGTTTCTCTCCAAACCTGGTTGCCTACCTAACATGTGTTCCCAAAGAGTTGACCTCAGCCTTTGGACTTTCCAACTTGAAATAAAGCCCCTCCTTTCAGGCTCCACAATAGTTGTCACACAACATCACAGCCAGCCATGGGGGTGATTCACTCACATTCTCCAAGGTCTCTGATCCTCTTGCTTTTCCCTTCCACATGCTACCTGGCCCCAGGATTCTCAGGAGTTTCCTCCCTGGGAGCTTTACATCCCCAACCCCAGGGCCCAAGCAGGACTCAACTGTTAACTAGAGTGGACACTATCTTTATTTACCTTCGTGAGTGGACAGGGAAGGTACTAGGGGCTGGTAGTGAAACAATGAGCTTGAAGCAATTAGTAAAAAGAACAGGCAGAAAAAGAAGAAACTGAGCTAAGGAGTAGCCCTAGAGAGTACTGCACTTAAGGAGGTGAGGGGATCTGGATCCCCACATGAGACAGAAAAAGACATGTTCAAGAAAGCAGATAAAACCTAGGGAAGAGTGCCGATCTAAAGGAAAAAAAAGGGTACAAATGAACTTATCTACAAAACAGAAATAGAGTTGCAAATGTAGAAAACAAGTACCTCTCAAACCAGGGAATAAGAGAGGGGGAGAGATAAATTGGGAGATTAGGATTGGCATATACACACTATTATGTATAAAATAGATAACTAATAGGGACCTACTGTATAGCACAGGGAACTCTGCTCAATACTCCATAATGGCCTACATGAGAAAAGAATCTAAAAAAGAGTGGATATATGCATACGTATAACTGATTCATTTTGCTGTACACCTGAAACTAACACAACATTGTAAATCAACTATACTCCAATAAAAAAAAATTTTTAATTAAAAATATAAAACCCAAGGAGTACAATTGAAGGAAGGTGTTGTCAAGAGTATCTAACCCTCAAGTGTCTTTCATGTTCCTACTCCCATGTCCCTCCTTCCCCAGGGCTGACAAGGATGGAACAAGCACCAGAATGGATGCGGTCTGCACCTACCGCCCAGATCCCACAGGCTTCAGGCTGGACAGAGAACGGCTGTATTGGGAACTAAGCCAACAGACCCATGGTATCACTCGGTTGGGCCCCTACACCCTGGACAGGAACAGTCTCTACGTCAATGGTGAGCAGTTCTGCTGGCTGTAGCTGGGGTCTCCTCTTGCTCCCTAGATGGGGTCTCCTTGCAGTGTAATTTCTCTGTACCCACCTTCATAGTTCTGGACCAACCTAGAATTTCCATGGAGGCTCAGTTCTCTCCCCTGAGAACACCTAAAAAGGAACTTTCCAGGTCTGGAAATAAAGGTTTCCTCCAAAGTTTACTTCATTTCAATGACCTTTCACAGAAGCCCAAATAGAACATGCAGACATCAAAGAAGAAAAAGGGTAAATAAAGCAAGCCCATGGTGGCCATTGGGGTTAACTCTTCCCCAAGGGGCAATGGGTTCCCAATGCAGTGACTGCACTTCTTTCTCTTCCTTATGGCAGCTTGTGGCCCTTTACTCACTCTCCAAGGGCCAGCTGGAACTACACCCCACCTAAGCAACACACAACAAAGGTGTTAGTAATGCTTTTGGCAACAAATTCCTTTGCCACAATGCTCTTAGCAACAGCACCTGCAATACCACCTGTACTAAAGGCTAATATTTATTGAGGAATTCCTATGTTCTAAAGCATTATATGTATTATGTCTTAGTAATCCTGCCCAGCACTCTATGGGGTATTATGTATATTTTACAGAGGATCAAACA
Source organism: Neophocaena asiaeorientalis asiaeorientalis (assembly GCF_003031525.2). Classification (NCBI taxonomy): domain Eukaryota; kingdom Metazoa; phylum Chordata; class Mammalia; order Artiodactyla; family Phocoenidae; genus Neophocaena; species Neophocaena asiaeorientalis. The sequence goes on from NW_020175432.1 coordinate 4,112,397, forward strand.
AAGCTCAGGGACAGAAATCCATTTTCCCAAGATCAGACAGCTAATACATGTGGTAGAATCGAGACTCAAACCTAAATTGACTCGAAAATTTAAACCCACCTAATTACTAGGCTACAGCTCAGACTAACCCAGCTATAACAAACCTCAAATCTCAGGATGGAAAAGTATATTAAGGGGCCCCTAATACAACAATTTAAACTAAGTAATTATGTCCCCACTATATCACCTTGGACAATTTCTTTCTACCTGGATTAAAATCTGTTTTGTATTTCAGCAGTCCTTGGGAATTACCTAAAAGTAGTAGTTAACCACTATGGGTTTTGGTGAATTATAGGTCTTGCTTTAATTTAGCCCTGGTCCTGCCTATTGCTTACTCTGTGGCCCTGGGCAAGTCATGACCTCTCCATACTTTGTCCATTTTTAGAATGGAATTTTTTAAAAAGTCACCTACGAACTTGGACTGGAACTACACCATTGACTTTCCTGGGTCGCCAGCTTACAGAGGGCAGATCTTGGGACTTTTCAGCCTCCATAATTACATAAGCCAATTCATTATTTAAAAAAAAAAAGTCACCTAAGTGTGAGTCAAATAAGATGAAACCTGAATAACCCCAGTAAACCACAGGCTCCACTTGGTCAAGTCTCAGAGAAGAGTTTCATTTCAAGAAACCCAATGAGACTATTAAATATAAAATAAGTCTAAGTTTTACTTGCATTTCTTACAGAGCATCAAAGAGGATCCAATCCATTATCCAGAACCATACTTATTCAAATCCTCTTTCCTCCATTTTCTCATATTCTCCAACTTTATACTCTCTGGCTGACCCCCCAAGTCTGTCTCTCTCTCCATCTCCCTCACTATTCTCAGTCCAACATTACAGAAGTCCAAGAACTATGCTGTCAAAGGTCAAACTTTGTCTTTGGAGAGCTGGGTATTGGGAGAAACTCAACAAGCAAGGACAAAATTATATGTCATGGATGAAGAGAACACAAATAGGGCTGGAAACACACATAAAATTGCTGTCATTATTTATTTGATGAGGTTGATATTATTCCAGGCACCTAGTAAATCTCCACAATATTGAGGGTGATTTGATCATTATTTTCTTTAAGGTTAATGGTTATGAGGATGAAATTATCAGGAGCATCAGAGTATGAGGCAGTTAACTCATAAAGAATAGCCATCTTTATTTACTGATGAATCTCAAAGAAAGCACTCAGTAAGGTCTGTGAGCTTGTGTTTCCAGTTCTACACTTCATTCCTTTTTTTTTTTTTTTAAGTCTTTACTGAATTTGTTACAGTATTGCTTCTGCTTTAAGTTTTGGTTTTTTTGGCTGTGAGGCATGTGGGATCTTAGCTCCCCGAACAGGGAATGAACCCGCACCCCCTGCATTGGAAGGTGAAGTCTTAACCACTGGACTGCCAGGGAAGTCCCCCTTCACTCCTTTCTTAACCTTCTCCCATCATCTTACTCTTTCTTTCTGCCTCTCTCTGCAGGTTATAACCATCAGTACTGGATCCCCACCACCAGCAGTGAGTAATGAGGGCTCAGATATTCCCATGACCCTGGGACCCTTCCTTCCTCAGCCTGCTCCCTGGGAGGAAAGTATGCCCCATCCTCCAGATACTCAGCCCCACAATAGCCTCAGACCAGCAAAAGTCTCAGGTTAAGCTAAGGTAGAGATGCAAGTTTCCATTAATAACTCTAGCCTCTCGTTACTTCATGATAGGATCCAACAGTTTTATTCTTTCAGCTCCAGTGACCTCTGCATTCTCTCCAGGACCTCCAACATCTCTGACCTCCACCCCCAGCTCCACAGGTCTAATCTCTGGGTCATGAAATTTCAAATCCCATCTAGTGGCTGATGGATTCTTGCATGGTCTGGACCCTGATGCCCACACAGCCTCAGCCTGTCCCACTGTATAGCTTGCTCCCTAACAGCCTCACTTCTGTTCCTGCAGGGCCCAGACATCCTTCCATTCTCATGCACTTACTGTTTTTGGAACTCAGCTGTGCTTGGTTCCTCCTTGTCCTCCAAATCTCATCTCAGCACGTTCTTGCTCAGACCATCTCCTAGAAAACAGCTTTTCCCCATAGCTAATCTCTATTCTATTCCTATTGATATGAACATTTCCTTCCTGGAAATTACTGCTATTCTGTGGGCAAGGATGTGGATAAAAGGGAACCCTTGTACACTGTTGGTAGGAACGTAAATTGGTATATTCATTGCAGAAAACAGTATGGAGGTTTCTCAGAAAACTAGAAATAGAACACTATATGACCCAGCAATTCCACTCTTGAAAAAAACAAAAACTAACTCGAAAATATTCCTGTGCCCCAGCGTTCATAGCAGCATTGTTTACAATTGCCAAGATATGGAAGCACCCTAAGTGTCCATCAACAGATGAATGGATAAACAAAGATGCGTGTGTGTGTGTGTGTGTGTGTGTGTGTGTGTGTGTGCGCACAATGGAATACTACTCAGTCATAAAAAAGGAAAAAAATTTGCCATTTGCAGAGACATAGATGGACTTGGAGGGTATGATGTTAAGTGAAATAAGTCAGACAGAGAAAGACAAATACTGTATGATCTCACTTATATATGGCATCTAAAAAATACAACAAACTAGTGAATATAACAAAAAAGAAGTAGACTCACAGATGTAAAGAACAAAGTAGTGGTTACCAGTGGGGGTGGGGGGAGGGGCAACACAGGGGTTGTGGAACTCAGGTCTCCCTTGCTTCAAGACCTATGTTTGTTCTTCCACTGGCTCCAGTGGCCCCCTCCAGCCCCAAGAGACCTCCATCGCACTCACTCTCCCTACCCTTTATTCCAGGTCACAAAACTGTACAGAGGCAGCCAGCTACAAGACATATTCCACTCCTGCCTGGTCACTAACCTGATGTAAGCTGAGATTGGAAGCATTGGCTGAGCTGGCGGCTTGAGGCTCTGACCCCCTGTTGGCACACCCTTGAACTGGAAGGTTCATTGATGTGGTGCCCATTCTTCTCCATGTCCCTGACAGCTAATCTTACCATCTCCTTCCGTATGTCTTCGGGGTGCAGGAAAAGGATTAACCTCATGGAGCCACCAACCCCTTGCACCCACCTCCTTCTTGGGAAATACAACTTTCAGCTAATAATAGTCCAATAATAACATTCACCGTGGCCAGGCTCCCTGCTGAGTACTTTCATGCAAGATCATCTCATTTAATTCTCATAACATCCCCCAAGAAGTGAATGCAATGTTCATCCGCAGTGTTCACATGGGAAAACTGAGGCTCAGAGAAGTGAACAGCCCAAGAGCTGTCAAAGTTGGGTTTGAACCCAGGTCTCTGAGGGATGGGTAGAGGAACTAGGACATCTATACTAGAGAAAGGGAGGATCATGGGACACAGTGCTGACTTTGAATGTTACCAAACTTCAGTTCCTTTGTCTTTAAAATGGGGCTAGTTATAATAATAGCTTCCACCAGAGCGATGGGGAGGGAATGTGGAATTCACTTCTTAGAGGTGCACAGTAGACATTCATTATTGTTACTGTTATTGCTTCTATTCCCAACCCCTAGAAGTCTTTCCCTTTTTGGTCAGGGTCTCTTCTCTTGCCTGGGGGAAGAGGCAGTCAGATACCCACAGTGCTTGTCCCTAGGTCTTTGACTCTATAAAACAGTAACTCAGGAGACACTGCTGGTGTTGGGTGCTGGCTGAGTTCCATGGCCTCTGTTCCTAGGCTGGATCCCATGTCAGTCAGCATCAAGGTACTGTTCTTCTCCAAACTGGACTCCTGATGAAGCAAGTGTTTCTAGACAAGACCCTTAATGCCTCATCCCACTGGCTGGGTGCCACCTACCAGTTGACAAATGTGCATGTGACAGGTATGAGATAAGGTGGGGGAATAGGTTCATGGCTGGAAAAGATGGTTTTATGAAGAAGGATAGGGCTTCTGGGTAGCAGTGAAATGGATAGAGGCTGCAGAGGAAAAAGGGGGGCTTTCTGGAAGCCCATGTTGATGATTCATGGCAATGTGTCATCCAACAGGATGCAGGAAGAGAAAATGCAGCGATTGCAACCAAGGAAATGGTTATTTTACATGTCAGTTTTTCGAACCCAGAATGTAAAGGATCCTGTGTTTCCTTCTTAGGCTGCAGTTATGAGTCATGCATTGGTTGATTCATTCATTCATTCAATGTATACACCATGAAAATAAATAGGCACTGATGATACACTGTGATAACCACTATAACAGGGGAATTTCAAAAGTCTGTGGGAACCCCCAAAAGGGATACACAATTCTCTCTTGGAAAGTTTTCTAGAGGAAGTGATGAAGAAACTGAGATCTGAAGGAGAACAGGACCTAGTTGGGGGAAAGAGATGGGCAGCTGTGCTACATGTGTCTATAACCTAGAATATAGAAAGAACATGTCATTGGAGGAGGCTTTAAGAAGTTTGGTGTGGCTGGAGCATACACCTTGACATGAGACATGGGAAAGCCGTAGCTGAAGATGTGGGCAGGGACTTTCCTGGGCACTGGAATGGTTTGTGGAGGAACGGAACACACCCAGAATTCTACTTTAGAAAGCGCATCCTCTCCGTGTTACAAGGACAATGACTGGGGACGGGGAGGAAGAACAGAGGCAAGAAGACACATTAGGAACCTAGGTCAACAAAGGTGTGTGATAGATGCCCACTGAGATGGTCAGCACCTGCACCTGCCAACTCTGCCCCAGAGAAGCCCAAGCTCCTCTTCACCACATCCTAGTGAACTCTCATAATGCTTGGTGGAGAGTTGGACAGGCAGACAGATGAATGGATTCAAGGTGGACAGGTAGATGAATGGTCTTCTGTAGGCCACTTTTTTTTTTTATTTTATTGAAGTACAGTTGATTTACAATGTTGTGTTAACCTCTTCTGTACAGAAAAATGACTCAGTTATACATATATATATTCTTTTTCATATTCTTTTCCATTATGGTTTGTCACAGGACATTGAATATAGTTCCCTGTGCTGTAGAGAAGGACCTTGTTTATCCATCCTATATATAATAGCTTGCCTCTGCTAATCCCAAACTCCCATTCCCTCCCTCCCCCACCCCCCT
>NW_020175432.1:4117547-4164411 GCF_003031525.2 Neophocaena asiaeorientalis asiaeorientalis
CCTCCCCCCTGGCAACCACAAATCTGTTCTCTATGTCTGTGAGTCTGGTTTTGCTTCATAGATATGCTGATTTGTATCGAATTTTAGATTCCACATATAAGTGATATCATACAGTATTTGTCTTTCTCTTTCTGACTTGCTTCGCTTAGTGTGATAATCTCTAGGTCCATCCATGTTGCTGCAAATGGCATTATTTCATTCTTTTTGAGTGTAGCCCACTTCTAAAATCCCACCTCAGTCCACATTGCCAGGAATAAGTAGACTGGCTGTAATGACTTCTTTGTTAAAAACTTCATACTTTCTTTTTATTCTAGAAGTGGAGCCATCAATTCATATACCAACAGACCAGCCAACAATCAGTCCCAGCTTCCAGGACTTCCAGCTGAATTTCACTGTCACCAACTTAATCTATTCCCAGGACATAGCCCCAGGCACCCCCAAACACCAGCGGAACAAGAGAAATATTGAGGATGCGGTGAGAATGGGGTTGTTTGTCCACCCTGTTCCCAAGTAGAGACTGACCTATGGACACTGGGTAGTCAGAGGGTGACTTTTTTTTGGTGTGCACATTTATTTTTTTTCAGTTTGGCAATCTGGCCTTTTTTTTTAACATCTTTATTGGAGTATAATTGCCTTACAATGGTGTGTTAGTTTCTGCTTTATAACAAAGTGAATCAGCTATACACATACATACATCCCCATATCTCCTCCCTCTTGCGTCTCCCTCCCACCCTCCCTATCCCACCCCTCTAGGTGGTCACAAAGCATCGAGCTGATCTCCCTGTGCTATGTGGCTGCTTCCCACTAGCTATCTGTTTTACGTTTGGTAGTGTATATATGCTGGACATTTTAAAAAACTGAAGTATAGTTGATTTACAATATCATGTTAATTTTGGGTGTACAGCACAGCAATTCAGATATATATATCCTTCTTCAGATTCTCTCCCTTAAAGTTAATACAAAATATTGAGTATAGTTCCCTGTACTATACAGTAGATCCTTGTTGGTTACCTGGAGGGTGACTTTTTTTTAACATTTCATGAAGACAGGTTCTTATTCCCATTTTACAAACTAAGAGACAGCCATAGAGGGCTTCACTTGCTAGCCCAAGTCATACCCTGGAACAGGCCCTGGGCTAGTGTTTTCTTTTTCGTTTTCGTGTTTATTTGGGGTTTTTTTGCCATACCACTCAGCATGTGGGATCTTAGTTCCCTGACCAGGGATCAAACACTCCGATGCCACTGTGCCATGGATTCTGACCAAGGAAATGTTGCCCTGTCTTTCAGCTCAACCAGCTCTTCCGAAACAGCAGCATCAAGAGTTATTTTTCTGACTGTCAAGTTTCAGCATTCAGGTGAGTTCCAACTCAGGACCCAATCATTTTGGAGGTTTGTTCTGTCCTTTGAAAGTGTCCCACTGCCATAGTCTCTCAGTTCCTAGCTGTTATAGAGGAGAGCCCTAGGAATATAGAGCTGTTACCCAAACATCAGCTTGTTCCTGAACCAGCGAGTACAACTGGCTAGAAACTCAGAAGAGCTTGTGTCAACCTAGCTAGGCATGAAGGTGGCTGGTGCTGGGGGCCATGGAATATAGAGTGTAGCATTCATGTCTTAAGAAATCGGCCACTGAAGGCAGAATCCATGGGAGCTAGGGGTTAGAACCAAATGACTTGGAATCCAGCAGTCTAACCGTGCTGTCCAATACTGTAGCTACTAGCCATAAGAGGCAATTAGACACTTTTATACACCTCTTGGGATATGTTTCACATACCATAAAATTTACCTTTTTGATGTATGTAATTTAGTGGTATATTTATATAGTGCTACAACTATCCCACTACCTAGTGGAGGGAGGAACATTTTCATCACACCAAAAAGAAATCTTGTACCTACCCATTAGCAGTCACTCATTTTTCCCTCACCCCCACCCCCCAGCAAACAATTTACTTTCTCCCTCTGTAGATTTGCCTATTCTGAACAATAGGTATTCCATTTATATGAAATGTATATAAATGGAATCATACACTATGTGGTCTTTTGTGACTGATTTCTTTCACTTAGCATAATGTTCTCAGGATCATCCATGCTGTAACATATATCAGTCCTTCATTCCTTTTTAGGACTGAATAATATTCTATTGGATGGCTGTACCACTTTTGTTTATCTGTACATCCACTGATGGACATTGGATTGTCTCCACTTTTTGGCTATTATGAATAATGCTGTTATGATCATTAATATCCAAGTTTTAACATGAACTTATGTTTTCAATGCTTTTGGGCATATAAATAGGAATGGGTATTGTAGGGTCATAGGGTAACTATGTTTAATTTTTGAGGAACTACTGAGTTATTTTCTTCAGAGGTTCCACCATTTTATATTCCCTTAAGCAATGTATGAAGGTTCCAAATTCTTCACATCCTCACCAACGATTATTATTGCCCTTTTTTTCCCCACTATAGCCATCCTAGTGGGTGTGAAGTGGTAGCTCATTGTAGTTTTGATTTGCATTTCCCTAATGATTAGTGATGTTGAGCATTTTTTCATATATTTATTGGCCATTTTTATATCTTCTTTGGAGAATTGTTTATTCAAGCTCTTTACCCATTTTAAAAATTTTGTCTTTTTAATGTTGGGGTATAATAGTTCTTAATATAGTCTGGATACTAGACTCTTACAAGATACATGATTTGCAAATATTTTCTCCCATTTGAAAGGTTGGATTTTCATGTTCATGATAGTATCTTTTAAAGCACAACAGTTTTTCATTTTGGTGAAATCCAATTTATCTACTTTTTCCTTTGGATTCTTGTGCTTTTAGTACCATATCTAAGTAAGCAATGACTAATCCAAGGTTATGAAGATTTACTTTTATGTTTTCTTCCAAAGGTTATATAATTTTATCTCTTACATTTAGATCTTTAATTTATTTTCAGTTAATTTTTGTATATGCTGAGATAGGGGTCCAACTTCCTTCTTTTGCATGTGAATATCTAGTTGTCCCAGCTCTATTTGTTAAGTAGCCTATCCTTTCCCTGTTGTTTAGGAAACTTTGCTGAAAATCAGTTGTCCATAATTGCATGACTTTGCTTACAGACAGTAAATTTTATTCCATTGATCTGTATGTCTTTTTGCCAGTGGCAGTGTTTTGAGTACTGTAGTTTAGTAGTAAGTTTTGCAATTGGGAAGTGGCGCTGTCCAGCGTTGTTCTTTTTCCATATTGGTTTGGTTATTCGAGTCCCTTGAAATTCCATATTAATTTTAGTATCAGCTATCAATTTCTGCAAAAGAGCCAGCTGGGATTTTGATAGGCATTGAATTTAATCTTTAGGTCAATTTGGGGAGTGTTATCATCTTAATAATACTAAATCCCCAATTCATGAACATAGGATGCCTTTTCATTTATTTAGGTCTTTTTAAAAGTCTTAGAACAAAGTTTTATAGTTTTGAATATACAAATCTTACATTTCTTTTGTTAAATTTATTCCAAAGTGTTTTGTACATTGTTTGATGCTATTGTAAATGGAACTGCTTTCTTAACTTTATTTTCAGAATGTTAATAACTAGTGTATAGAAATACAATATAGATTTTTGCATATTGCTCTTATATCCTACAATCATGCTGAACTAATAGGATTTAGTAGTGTGTGTGTATGTGTGTGTTTCTTGGGATTTTTCTATATACAGTATCATGTCATCTGCAAATAGAGAGTTTAACATCTTCTTTTCCAACCTAAATGCCTTTTATTTCTTTTTCTTTCCTAATTGGCCCCATAAGAACCTTCAGTATGATGTGAATAACATATAAGAGGAGGGCAGACATACTTGTCTTGTCCTTGGTCTTAAGGGAAAAGTTTTCACTCTTCCACCATTAAGTATGATGTTAGGGGTAGTCTTTGCATGAATGCTTTTTATCAGGTTTGTAAAGTTTCTTTCTACTCCTAGTTTGTTGAGTTTTTTTTAATCATGAAATTATATATATATATATTTTTTTTTTTTTTTTTTTTTTTTTTTCTGTACGCGGGCCTCTCACTGCTGTGGCCTCTCCCATTGCGGAGCACAGGCTCCGGACGCGCAGGCTCAGCGGCCATGGCTCACGGGCCCAGCCGCTCCGCGGCATGTGGGATCTTCCCGGACCGGGGCACGAACCCGTGTCCCCTGCATCGGCAGGCGGACTCTCAACCACTGCGCCACCAGGGAAGCCCATGAAATTATATTTTGTCAGGTTTTTTGTGTCTATTGAAAACATTTGGAAAAAAAAGAAAACATGTGGTATTTGTCCTTTATTCTATTAATATGGTATGTTACATTGATCAATTTTTTTAGATATTAAGCCAACCTTTCAGCTAGAGGTAAGAGTTTAAGGCCTTCTCAAGTCTTGCACAGCACTCTTGTGGTCTTCTGGATACCCAGGAATACACTGGAGCTTTTCAAAGCCCCCTGTAGACATCTCATTCCCCAATTTTTTCTTTTAAATTATTAGCTCACCTCTTGCTTGCCTCAACTGGTATTGCTCCCTTGGGCAGATATAGTGTACAACAATTACCACTGACTGTGGCAAGTGACATGGGGTTAGGCTTTCCTCTCTAAACAAGCTCTGAACTACCATATGACCCAGCAATCCCACTCCTGGGCATATACCCTGAGAAAACCATAATTCAAAAAGAGACATGTACCACAATGTTCATTGCAGCACTATTTACAAAAGCCAGAACACGGAAGCAACCTGAGTGCCCACTGACAGATGAATGGATAAATAAGATGTGGCACATATATACAATGGAATATTATTCAGCCATAAAAAGAAATGAAACTGAGTTATTTGTAGTGAGGTGGATGGACCTAGAGTCTGTCATACAGAGTGAAGTAAGTCAGAAAGAGAAAACCAAATACTGTATGCTAACACATATATATGGAATCTAAAAAAAAAAAAAAAGGTTCTAAAGAACCTAGGGGCAGAACAGGAATAAAGACGCAGACGTAGAGAATGGACTTGAGGACACAGGGAGGGGGAAGGGGAAGCTGGGACGAAGTGAGAGAGTTGCATGGACATATATACACTACCAAACGTAAAATAGATAGCTAGTGGGAAGCAGCTGCATCGCATAGGAGGATCAGCTCGGTGCTCTGTGACCACCTAGAGGAGTGGGATAGGGAGGGTGGGAAGGAGATGCAAGAGGGAGGGGATATGGGGATATATGTACACATATAGCTGATTCACTCTGTTATACAGCAGAAACTAACACAACACTGTAAAGCAATTATACTCCAATAAAACTCTGAGTCAAATAAAGACAAGCTCCGAAAATAAGGCTTTTTCAAGGAGCTGCCAGATAGGTCAAATAATGACAATTCAATGGCGATGGGCCTTTTGGGGAGCTCTAAACCCATTATGGTTTTCAAAGTTACTGAGCCCCTTGTGAGAGCAGGATGAGAACTGTGTGAGTTATAACACCATAACGTTTACTCCATTTACCAAGATTCAAACATTTTTTCTTAACTAAATGCTGTTTGAATTGTTACAAGCCTTCGGTTAATTTCTAGACTTCTGAAAAAGTTGATTTTGACCATGTTTGCCAGTGTTCTCATTGTTTTTACAGATTTTCAGAAGTTTTTACTCCAACATTTCAAAATGTTCTCCCTGCAGCTAGTTATTTATAAATTAAGTCAATTAAATAAAATGAGACATTCAGCATCTCACTCACACTAGCCATATTTTAAGTGTTCGATAACAACATGGGGCAAATAATGACTGTATTGGATAGTACAGACACAAATGTTTACATCATTGCAGAAAGTTCTCCTAGACAGGACCAGAAGCAGGGAACCAGGAATCGGGGTAGAATTCCAGATATCCTTGTTCATCCCTTGTGTCCTTCCAGGTCTGAGCCCCACAGCAACCACACTGGGGTAGATGCTCAGTGTAACTTCTCACCATTGGCTCAGAGACTGGACAGAGTTGCCATCTATGAGGAATTCCTGTGGCTGACCAAGAATGGTACCCAGCTGCAGAATTTTACCCTGGACAGGAATAGTGTCCTTGTGGATGGTAAGGCTCCCTGATCATTGGGGCAGAAGTGGGGGCTTCCAATTTCCTCACCTGGGGACCTTCCTGGGAATCTGGAGACTTTGGGATGAGTCAGCACTGAACTTTCCCAGGCTGGCAGGAGGTGCATACTCCCACAGATTTTACCCACTACTGAGGGAGAGGAAAGGACATTCAGTGGGATATAGGAGACGCTCGCCTTCTCCTAGACTGCACCATGCAATAGAACTCTCTTAGTGAAGGAAATGTTCTATATCTGTGCTATCCGGTGCATAAGCCACATGAGGCTCTTGAGCATATTAAGCACAGCTATTGTGACTGGCTTTTATGGTTAATGATTTTTAATAGTACTGACTACCAGATTTTTAAATTTTCGCTTAATTAAAATTAATTTTAATTTAAAAAGGCACTTGTTGAAGTAAGTCAGAAAGAGAAAAATACCGTATGTTAACACATATATATGGAATCTAAAAGAATAATGGTTCTAATGAACCCAGGGGTAGGACAGGAATAAAGACACAGACGTAGAGAATGGACTTAAGGACACGGGGAAGGGGAAGGGGAAGCTGGGACAAAGTGAGAGAGTAGCATTGACATATACACTACCAAATGTGAAACAGATAGCTGGTGAGAAGCAGCTGCATAGCACAGGGAGATCAGCTCGATGCTTTGTGACCACCTAGAGGGGTGGGATAGGGAGGGTGGGAGGGAGACCCAAGAGGGAGGGGAGATGGGGATATATAGCTAATTCACTTTGTTATACAGCAGAAACTAACACAACACTGTAAAGCAATTGTACTCCAATAAAGATGTTAAAAAATTTTTTTAATTTTAAAAAAAATTTTTAAAAGTAAAAAATTAATTAATCACAGCATATATTTTGTAAACCTGGTTTGAATGGAAGTAAGAATAAACCTCCAAGTAGATGTAGAAAAAATAAATAAATAAATAAATAAAATAATTAAAAAGCACTTGTTCCTGCTCGTATCAGGCAGCACGTCTTAAGAATTTGCCTGGGGTTGTACGAGCAGGGGGACCTGAAACCCTCTCCCATTGCCCAATGGGTGCTATGTGTCCCTACCCTCATAGAGTTTGTGTTGCAGTTGGAAATAACAAGAATAGGCAATTTAAAATTATAAATTATTTGATGTGAACCAATCCATACTTGGGAGTGGTAATCAGAAGGCTTCCTGGAGGAAGTTACAGTATAGGTGAATCCTGGAAAATAAGCATTAAAAACTCAGTAAAGGAGAAGGGAGAGAATGTATTCATAGCCAGAGAAGAGAGTTTTGAGTGGGAATTTATAAATTTAAAGAGATCCCATGGTCTTGTCAAATGTGATGATCCATTCTCCCCTCCACTAGCATAAGAGGGTCCAGCCCATCATCAGTCATCCATTCCCAGAGGTATGATTTGAAATATCACTCTTGTAGTGTGATAATGGCTTTGTTATTATGTAGCAAAATATCCTCATTTTCCAGTGATGCAAACTAAAATGGAGTGAATCATCATTATGGCTACATGACTTTAATATTTCAATGGAATTATGGGATGATGCAAGGGTAGCAAGTGTTACTAATTTATACATTGGGTATGATACTGTTTTAACTGGATAAATTATATATTGTTATTTCTAGGTGATGGACGTTTATAATGTGGTTCTATTTTTCTGTGTATTTGAAAAGTTTTATTTAAAAAAGTAAAACACACTCACATGCATTCTCCATTTCATTCACTTTCAGGGTATTCTCCCAATAGAAACGATATCTTGACTGAGAATTCGGGTAAGCCTCAAAGACGCTCCAGCCCAGGATGGGGAGGGAATATTTTGATTCTCTGCCTCACTAAAGGGAACCATGTACCCAGGGTATTGGATGATGATGAATGTTGGCCAACCCATGCTAAGGACTTTGAGGCACAGTAGGGGGGATCAGGAGCCCTAGGGGAATGATAGGAGGTGGCTCACACAAGTACTTGTCTCCCCAGACCTCCCCTTCTGGACCATCATCCTCACCTGCCTGGCAGGACTCCTGGTGCTCATCACGTGCCTGATCTGCTGTTTCCTGGTTAGAAAGAAAATGCTGTTGTCTTCTTACTATCAGGTTGTAAGAACCCTTTATATATTACAAATACCTGTCTTCTGCTGGGGATATGTTTTGCAAATATTTTCTCCTAGTCTGAGTGTAGTTTGCCTTTTCCTTTTCTTAACAGCATTAGTCATTAGGGAAATGTAAATGAAAGTCATAATGAGATACCACTACACATGAGAATGGATAAAATTAAAAAGATAACAAGGGTTGGTGAAGATATGAAGCAACTGGAACTCACATATAGTGCTGGTAAAAAATAACATGGACACATCTTTCAAAGTTACATTGGGGTTAGTAGATGCAAACTATTACATATAGAATGGCTAAACAAGGTCCTACTGTATAGCACAGGGAACTATATCCAATATCCTGAGATTAAACCATAATAGAAAAGAATATAAAAGGATGTATATATGCGTATAACTGAGTCACTTTGCGGTACAGCAGAAATTAACACAACATTGTAAACCAACTATAGTTCAATTAAAAATAAATTTTAAAAGAAGTTACATACATCTATGCAACCATCCAGTCCTAGGAATTTATCTAAGAGAAATGAAAACATATGTCTACACAAAGACTCATACACAGATGTTCATGATAATATCTGTACTAGCCAAAGACTAAAAACAACCCAGAAGTCCATCAACAGGTGAAGGGATAAACAAACTGTGGTATATCCACACAATTCAATACTATTTAGCAATAGTACTGGATTAACACATACAATGATTAATCTCAAAATAATTATGCTGAATGAAAGAAGTCAGATGAAAAAGAGTACTTACTGTATGATTCCATTTATAAACAAACTCTTGAAAATACTAGCTAATCTCTGAGGCCAGAAATCAGATCAGTGGTTGTCTGGGAATAAGAATGTGTTTGTAAATAGCAGGGGAGGAGGAATTGCAAAAGAACATGAGGACGATTGGGGAGATAATGAGCATTCCTTATTTCAATTGTGGGGATGGTTCAATAAGTTTATAATCCAAACTTATCAAATCATTCACTTTAAATGTATGCAGTTTACTGTATGTCAGTTATACATCAGTTAAGCTGGGGTGGGGGGAGGAAAACAGAAGATATGAAGGGGATATCAGAGAGAAAATGGTAGGAAAAAAAAGAGAGATAAAAGGAAAAGAGAAGAAGAGAAAGATGTGAAAGAGGGAGAAAAGAGAGGAAAAGGGCTGGGAGAGAAAATTAAGAGAAAAAGAGAAAAAAGGAAGAGAGACACACAGGAACATCAGGTCTTTTTGGCTGTGGCCATGTCCCTCCCCTGTAACCCCCAATACTTGGCAATGACTGGTCCATTCTGATGCCCTCTGCTCACCCTCACAGGTCACTGTCTCCAGGCAGGAGGAGGAGGAAGACTGTGAGGCTCAGCAACAACACCTGGGCTATTATTACCTGCCACACCTGGACCTGAGGAAGCTGCAGTGACATCTGCTTGAGTCCCCTTTTCCCAGTCAGGTTCCAAAGGAGCTTGGCCGGAAAAGAAAAAAACCACATTGGTCAGACACAACCTCTGGGTCTTTCTTGAACTGGCCCTTACCTGGTTCACCCTGCACTGAGATAAAAATTTTCCCCTTCATTATGTCCTAAAGACAACTGCAACTTCTGTCTTACGGTTTCACGCCATATCACCCCTCAGGGACACAAGGATTGGTGAAACAGGCACAGACGTTGTCAATGAACAAAATCAACATCCCACTTAAGTGTGAGGTTTGCCTACCTAGTCACGCACTACACACGTCTCTCCTTGACTCCTGCGCAGCCATCACCCCATCTCTATTCCTCCATATTCTGCACCCCCTTCCCTGAAGCCCTGACAGTCTCAAGTTCCCCTTGAACTACTTCATTCTCTGATGTTCAGATTCACCAGGACGTCCAGAAAATCTGCCTTGGTGACTCCTTTCCCTCATCACAGGTCCTCCAAGGAGGGAAACAGACCAAGAAGGAATGAGTGGGTCTGACATGACTCTGCAGTCAGCCTTGGGACTTGGGAGCTGAAATGACTAGGTATCTGGGAAGACTGAATCCCTGAGTAATACCAAACTCTAGAGAGATAGGGTCTGCTCTGTATTTAAAGATTAATAAAACTCAGGGGAAAGGTCTGACAGAAAAAAAGATAGTCTTTTTTTCATTATTTTTTGCACTGAATCTAACCAAACAGTTAAAGCAGAAACTCTCTAACAGGCAGTGTGAAGCATCCCAGGCATGAAACAAATACTACAGATGCTCTATTATTGTTTAACACCTCGCTCTCAGAAACTATAAATCCCTCAGACAAAAGTCAGTCATGATAAAGAGGATTTGAATAATACAACATGCTTGATGAGGCAAACAGGCAAATAAATCACAAAAAGCAGTGATTTATTGTTAGATTAATGATGCTGAAAACAGTCTCTTTTGATATCATGATACCCCAAATGGCATGTCAATTTTCATGAATCAAATTTTCAACACATAAACATCTTTAAAAATAAGGAAAAAAGGGGCTTCCCTGGTGGCGCAGTGGTTGAGAGTCCGCCTGCCGATGCAGGGGACACGGGTTCGTGCCCCGGTCCGCTCTCCGCAAGGGGAGAGGCCACAACAGTGAGAGGCCCGCGTACCGTAAAACTAAGGAAAAGTTTGGTATCTCATTATATGCAACTCTGAATTAGCATGCAACAACACAAAAATAGAGACCCAGTAGTAGATATCTTATTTGAGAACATAATTATAACAGCTCTTTAATGAAATATTATTGTGGAATCTACTGGGTATTATACAAAAAAAGTATAATCTATTGTGAAAAGGTAGGTTTTATTCTGTGACTGTAAGGGCAAAAATACTAAATAATCCCATAACTTTGATAACTCTCTATTGACTTTAAAATACAAATAAATAACATACACAGAGAGGAAAATGAGATAACAACATGAAGAGGAAAGATCTCCTCTTCTCACCAGAAACCAAATCACTCCCCTCAAAAAGATCACTGTCTAGGGAATTCCTTGGCAGTCCAATGGTTAGGACTCAGCGCTTTCACTGCCATGGGCCCGGGTTTGATCCCTCGTCGGGGAGGCCAGCAAAAAACAAACAAACAGGGCTTCCCTGGTGGCGCAGTGGTTGAGAGTCCGCCTGCCGATGCAGGGGACACGGGTTCGAGCCCCGGTCCGGGAAGATCCCACATGCCGCGGAGCGGCTGGGCCCGTGAGCCATGGCCGCTGAGCCTGTGCGTCCAGAGCCTGTGCTCTGCAACGTGAGAGGCCTGCGTACCGCAAAAACAAACAAACAAACAAATATAAATAGATGACTGTCTATATTTTCTATGCCACACAAAAGAATCTAATGAAAGAAAAGTATTGGTTTATTTTAAAGTTTCAAAAGCTCAAAGCAAGAAAAACTTACAGACACTGCAGAGAGTCATTAATAAAGTGCTGTGGTGTACCACTTCATCTGCACCATTTTCTCTTTTTTTTCAACAGTGTTTGTCAGGACATCCTTCTTAGCCCCTCACTTTTTCTACCTTGATAGCTAGCCTGTCTGCAATCAATGCTATCCTCAGTCTCTCTCTTGCCATCTTCACTTTCCTGTTTCCTGATATCTTCCTCAGTCACCGGAAATTGTTTGCAGAGGAGCTGTGAGATACCCAGACCAGCTCCTGGAATCATCTCTGCCAAATCTGAAGACTGGGTAGGGGTGGGCCTGGGGCTGGAGTTCAGACCACCTGTGAGAACTCCTGGCAGAGATTCACCTGTGCAACTAGTTGTAAGTTTTTGCAAGGCTTTGGCAAGATCCAAAGTACTTAAGCGTTGTCTGGTTCCACTGAAGACCTGGAATCCATGCAGTCTCTTCTGCCAGAGCACCTGCTGGGGCTTATCCAAAGTTTCCTCCCATTGATGGCATCTGATCTCATTGCCAGGATAGGATATGATTCTAGTAACTAGCCTCTTCAATATGTACAGACTTTCTCAAAAGGATGGAGGTGCTCAAGCCACGCTTTGCATTGGTTTCTACGATCACGTTGCTTCCTCTGTGAAGTCTTGACCATCATGCTTCTTTTCTTCTTATCCTATAAAATTAATCATGGGGGCTTCCCTGGTGGCACAGTGGTTGAGAGTCCGCCTGCTGATGCAGGGGACACGGGTTCGTGCCCCGGTCCGGGAAGATCCCACATGCCACGGAGCGGCTGGGCCGGTGAGCCATGGCCACTGAGCCTGCACGTCCGGAGCCTGTGCTCCGCAAAGGGAAAGGCCACAACAGTGAGAGGCCCGCGTACGGCAAAAAAATAAAAAAATAAAATAAATAAAAAATTAATCATTAAATTGTACAGGACAAAATAGTTCTAACATCTTATTCCTAAGGACAAACATATATTATTAAATATATATATATATATTTTAACATCTTTATTGTAGTATAATTGCTTTAAAATGGTGTGTTAGTTTCTGATTTATAACAAAGTGAACCAGCTATACAATATATATATATATATATTTTTTTTTTTTTAAGTGCCAATGTAGCCATTGCCCGGGCATTAAAAACTCTTATCCACAACACTGCCATTTTCAGGAAAGATCCAACAGTTGATGTGATTCCCTTTTTTGAAACCCTCACTGGTGGGTAGTTGCTTTACTTTAAGCATGATAACCCTACGAAAACTTCCAACGGAATCACCATTCTGAAGCATAACATACTTCACACAGCTGGTACCCTGTAAAAACGTTTGCATTGCACTGGAAAGCAGCATCTGGAGTAGACCTATTTCCTCTTCTAGTTCATTTTCAAGCCCTATTATCAAAAATCTCTTCTCTAGATGGAGAATGCTACTCTTGGTATAGATTTTACAGGCGTTCTTCCCTCAACTTCAGATTTCTCACAAAGACGTTTGTAACAACAGCTGGTCACTGCTATGCCTCAGTGTGATCTGACGTTCACTTTCCATTTGAGGGCAAAGGAGGGAGACAGAGATGAGGGAGTGAAAAAGAGAGCTGGCTTCCGCAGCAGCCCCCAGAGCTGCTAGACAGTGCTGCTCTGTTCTTCCCTACTGCTGCCTGCACATTGGTCGTTTCTTTCAACTTTCGCTACTGTGTTAAGCATAAAAGAAAATCCAAATCTGTTACGTATTGCTGGCTCTCTGTTACATGTCTTTACCCACATTTATCTTGCTCCGTTTTTCCACAACCAGGAGAATATAAACACAGAGCTTATTGCTAAACTTTCAAGATTATTAAACACAGGAACTAGATCTACATTTCCAAAAGGAGACTGATATTTCTTCAAAGTCCCAGATCAGGGCTGAGTGTGGTACATCATTAACAGTCAATGATGACAGTGAAATATATATATTTGACCCTGTTTGGCTGCTTCTGTAGTGGATACTTTATGGGGTGACACCAGCCAACGTGTGACCTGGTGGATGAATGCAGCCAAACAGGTTTAATTAGATCAGAGACACAAAGGGCTATTCCCTCCTTCGATAACAAATAAAGCAGCTGTAAGCGCCTACAATAGCAGTCGAGAAACAAACGCAGCAAAACAGAACCATAATTGGTCCTTCTCCTAGCTGGCCTGTGATTTACCTGTAACCTGGGAAGTGACAGCTGGAGCAGGAGGGAGCAGGAGACTCAGCTAGAAGCCAGCTCCAGAAGATGAATTGCTTGGGGATGGGGAGGAGGGAGGTAGCAAAATCTCTGTTTTGTAGCCCAAATTTACTCAACTATTTGTTACACATCATAGAAGGCTGCTAGGTTTTAGCCTGCTGCTCCCAGACCTGGTCCTGATTTCACCAGCTTTGCACGCTAGGAATCCCATAAAATAAATCACCCCCTACTCCCGGATCCCACAGACAGCTCAGCGGGGTTAACACCACCACAAACCGGCTCTGGCCTTAGTACAGGGCATCCTCCAAGCCCAGGCTGGGAGGCGAAGCGGGTAGGAGGCAATGGCAGGCGACGGTACTCCGACTTTTCTCCACCCCCGCGCGCATTAGAAGCGTCGATTTTTGGATCCAGGTCTAGCAGGGATTAATTGTCAGGCAAGTCAACAGTTTACCCCACTTCAGAAAGGACGAAAGATTGAGCGGGCGGACAGGAATCTCCCCCTGCCAAAGGGCTCCTACCTGCTCCCTCTTCCTCCTCCGTCCAAGATAACAAGCTCAAGCCAAAACCTGCGCATTTTGCCAACTCTCCGTTTTCTAAATGGCCCAGGAGCCCAGACAGGGACCACAAGGTGGTGGAAGAGGAAGTGAAGGAAGGGAGGGGGCAGCAGGTGCTGCAAACAGCTTCGCCTCACAGCTCCGCACTCAGCTCGCGCATCAGCGCACCACCGCCTTTCGGTCCTCCTCCTCCCGGCCTGGCGCAGTCTGCGTGGCGTTGCGTTCGCCCTCCTCCAGCTCCGCGGGGTGCAGATGCTTGGCGAGCTCCCGCAGCGCCGCTGCACGTCCGAAGTGGTCGTTGTGCCGCTTCTCCATAATCAGGTCCTCCAGGCTCTGGAACTCGAGCTCGTGGTTGCGCTGGGCAAAGAGCTGGTTCTGCACCCCACAGGGCTGCTGGCCGAAGCGCGGCTCGTCGCCGATCTTGAACCCGTGCTGGCCTAAGGGGCATCAGTCGGGTGAAGCTCTCCGAGTGGCGTCTGCTCAACTCGAGTGGCGTCTGCTCAACTCGCGCTGCGCACCGTGGCGCTGGGGCTCCGCGGCTCGTAGCTGTAGATGGTTCACCACGCGGCTCGCGTCGGGTGGGAGGCTGTTGCTCACCTCCAGCCGATGCAAATGCACCACCTGGAAATTGCCCACGTATACAGTCCAGTTGCGGGTACTGCGCCTGCCACACGAACTCCCCCAGGTCGCCAGGTCGGCATTGTTGAGCAGGTTCTCGGGCGTGTAGGTGTTCAGCGTCACGGAGCCCGCGCAAAGCTTTTCTGGTAGATGTAGTCGTAGCGGTAGAACTCGGAGCGCCCCACCTCGCGCAGCCGCGGGTCAGAGGTCCACGGCGCAGGCAGCGGCTGCGGCTCCACGGCCTCATCACCATTGGAGAAGATGTAGGAGATTCCGATGTGGGGCCTGTCGGGTCGGCTGTGGGAACTTCCTAATAACTTAGGCAGGTCATTTACTCCGCATGGTTTCCCATCACACTGCGGACGCAAGATCACACCGCTGAGGGAGGAGAAAGCGGAACCGCCACTAGGGTCATTGGCACAGGTCTCCGGACAGGGACTGAGACCACCCGCGAGAGGTGGAGGCCGTGGGGAATTTTGGGGAGGGGGGCGCTGCACCCTGAGACTTCTAGGGCAGTTTGCAAGTGTGGGATCCGCAGTTCCTCTCCTGGCGCAGTGGCAGCGAGGCTGGGCAGGGGGAAGGGACACACGTCTTGCCCTTACAGCTACATCGCGCCTCAAGACTTGAAGGTAGGAGGGCACTGCCTGTACACACCATCCCCTCCCTCCTGCTGGGGTTGCTGCTCCCCCTCAACCTGCTCTCGGGGAGGTGGGGCTCCAGAAGGAGAAGGAAGCAGCCTTGCTGCCTGCCATTGGCAGCTCCTGCTCAGCCCTGTGAGCAACAAGCACCAGATCAGGAGAGCTGGGGTTGTACGTAGATCCTGCTCCCCTGCTCCCGGCTCCCCCAGGGGAAGGAATACAGACTATTAATACAGGGAGGTCTGTTGTTCCTCAGCTAACAAACTGCCTAGAAGGTAACAATTGTATAACTTTCCCCCTCAACCAGACTCAAAATGTACTTTCAATGGCCAAAGCGTTTTTCACTGCGGGCACTCCTGTCCCTCCTCTTGCACATGTGCCTGAGGGGGCTGGGAGTTCTTGGGTGAGCTAGACCTCCATCCTCCTGGTAGTTCATGGTGATGCCACTGACTGTCCCCTGTTGTTGCAGGCAAAGATGAATCAACTCTTAAACTAAATGAGGCCTGCAGGATGGGTACCCTCCAGGAAGATACAGTGTAGAAGCCTGTGAAATCCATGGTACCTACCAGGGAGAAATGTCTCCTACGTGGCCACATTGCTGTCCACCTACCCCACTTCCAACACCGCCCAACAGGTACTGGACCAGTGGTTCACTAGGTGAGTGTGGCCCCCTCAGCACAGTGGTGACTTGCCCACTGCTAGCTGTGTGTTTGAGGATGTGACCAAATCTCTCTGAGCCTCGGTTTGCTCCTCAAAGTGGGGTGGTAGAGGATAAACCTCATAGAGTCCTCCTTGTAGGGACTACTGGATCACCTATGGCAGGTGCCTGTCTGGTGCCTGGCTCTGCAGAAAGGGCTGCTTGACGTGCCGGGGTTGTTCCTCGTTATTATTTTCCCCTCCCCCATGAAAGGCCATCTGCCACACCCCCCTGGTCTGTGGCCTTCCTGAGTTTAGAAAAGCACATGGAAAGCAACCTGCTATTCCAATGCAAAGGTTTGAGATTCCATCTTGCTGATCCTGGTCCTTGTCCTTGGTGAGGCCAGAGTAGGGATCTCTGTGGGCAGGATGAGAGGCCCCAGGCCCACTCAGATACCTGGCATGGTTCTGGTTGAAGTTCATTCATTCCACAGTATATATTAAGCATCTACTACATGCAGGCACTTTCTGAGACACTTAACAAACTCAGTGAATGAAGCAAACACAATACCTAGGCCTCAATATAGCAGAAGAGTCACAGTCATACTAAACATCATTTGCAGGTCCTGCCCACTGTACATCACATGTGATGCCCTCATCTAGATCTGCAAGCACCCTGCCATATTCTAACTGGGATGATGAACCACAGGACCAACTAAAAACCTGAGTGGTGTCTGGGCCCAGAAGAAGGGCCTCCTGTCCCCACAAAACAGATGGGGAGAGTATAGGGGCTGTGTGTAGGGAGTGACTGGCAGAACCGTGGATCTCACACAATCTTTTGATTTCCCTGGGAGGGCTGAGGTCTGAAAGCTTCTGCCTCAGAACAGGAGGAAAGAGAACTGTATATGGGGTCCCAGGTCCCTTGAGAATCAAAGGGGAGGATGGGTTGAGCACCCCCTGAAATAACCATCCCCACCACAGTCCCATCTTGATCTACCTGGCCCCCTCCACATCCACCACTCCTGACACCCACCATCAGGCCCAGGACAGGAGACGTGGGAGAAATGTGCTCACGGGTCTGCCTCAATCCTCAGTCCTGACTCCCAGATGCATGGAGGACTGAGGTGGGAATGCATATTTGGTCAACAAGCACAAGAAAGGCCTCAAAAGATTCAGGCCAATGTTTCCAAGACAATGAAAATTAATCTGTACAGAGGCCAACAAGGTGCTCATTAAGCCCAAAGTAGTCAAATACAAGATGTTAAAAAGTGCCAGCCCTAAATTAGACAGTCTCACCCATATCATCCACCCCAGTCTCTGGAAGTATGTTGTTTTTCTTTTCCCATATAGTCAAGAGTACTACACTTTGGCAATCACAGACCATGAGCGAGGCCAAGGTCAAAGCGAAGGCCAAGGTCCCAAAAAGTTCCTCCAAAGACTCCAGGAAAAAAGCTTTTGTCCATTAACTTTGAGGATCAAAAATGGTACAAAACTTGGACTACTGCCCACCTGGGCAGGTATCTCCCTATGCAATTTATAGAAACACAATATAAATTCCATCCCCCACCCCCCACTTACCATAAAAGAGAGATAATCATATAGTTTTTACCCTGAAATATGTTAATACAATAAATCATGTTAATATTTAACTGTCCTTGCCGTTATGGAATAAACTCTACTGGATCATGATGTATGTCTTTTAAATACACAGCTGGATTTATTTTGCTAATATTTTATTCTGAATGTTTACTTCTCTAATCATGTGTTAGAGTGGGCTAATGTTTACAATAGCAAAAAAAAAAGAAAACAAACAACATCCATCAGATGGAGAACAACAGAATAAATTATGGTGTAGTATACTATGGAATGTTACTCAGCTTTTTCTTAATTTTGAGAGGTCCATTGACTAACCCAAAGAGATAGCCATGATATACTCTTAAATGAATACAGCAAGTTACAAAAAGTCTATATATGTGTGTATATATGCTTATATATTTTTGAGCAAAGAGAAAGATGTCGAAAAATACTCAGTGTTGGTTAATGTTGGCTACCCCAAGGAGTACAGTGGAGAAGGGAGAGACCTGAGAGGGGAGGAATATATTAACTTCTTCTTTATTCACTCCTGGTTTGTTTAGTGATTGCAAGCAGAGTATTCCTTTTGTAATTTTTTCTTTTAACAAAGGTAGGATGGTGGCGGGGGGAGGAAACACCAGTTATCTATTAAAAGTGATGTCAATTAACATCTGTTGAGAACCAATAAATAGCTACAATTAATACATCCAAAAACGAAAATAGAATAAAATTATCAAAAGCAAGAAGAAGAATCATTATGAAGTTCATTTACCTGAAAATACAAAGCAATCAATCTGGAACCAAAGTTACATAGACGTGGTCTTTCCCAAGTGCATTAAGCAAAACATCTTCAGGAAGAACTAGTTTTTCATTTACAACTAGCACAAAATTATCAGTTCATGGCTATGAGGACAACCAAGGATAAAACAAAGAGAAAATGAGTCAAGTCCACTTAAAGGAAAATATTTAAGGAATAATTGTACCCATCATACATACACAGATTAGCTGAAAAAGGCAAAATATTACAGAAATCATTGAAGCTTGGGGAAAAAAATAACATTCTGAATAGTCAGCTTGTCATCTTCACTAAAGAAAGAGGGGCAAATTTTTTCCTAGTGTGTTATTTTATATTTTACACCGTAAATAGACAAGTCCTTTTTACTAAATCACAAAGGAAAACCAACCACCTTGACCGATCGCCACATATGAAACAATTTAAAATGAAAACTTACAAAAAGCTATCAACATGGAGCATGGGGCCGGGTGGGGGGGGAGCGATAAAGTTCTCACACTCAGAAAGTTGCAGTTACTCACAAAAGTGAGAAATGTTTGTAAAACTTGAAAATATTTACATAATCGAATTTTAAAAAATTGTCAAAGGTCTCATTCTCTCTAGAAAAGCTGTGGTTTGCTATTTCACCAAGGAGATAAAAATTTAATTTTTGTCAGCTCTGTGGTGGTTAAAGGAGAATAGTACAGAAAGAAATGCGTACTAGGAGTCTGCCCAACAGAATTTTTGTCCTAAAAGTTTTTGACTAAGTTTACGGTTATTCAAGTACTCTTTCTCTCAGCTCTTATCAAATCCTTCATAAAAGAAAATTTCAGGACACAAATCAGTAGCCGAATCGCCATGGGCTCCGTTGGCTGCCCACTTCGCCGTCTCCCGCTCGCCCCGTCCCTCTCCCTAGAGCTCAGGCGCTGGAGACGAACGCCCGCCCATCCCGAAGCCACCTTTCCCGCCCGGCTCGCCAGTCTCTTACCTGCAGCTCCGAGTTGCTCTTGGCACGTGGGGGTCAAGCCCCAGGCCCCGGGGTCTCCCGTGAGGCTGGCGCCGCCCGCGATTCCCCGAGCACCTCGCCGCGCTTCGCTGCCTGAGGTGAAACTGCGCCCGGCAAAGCGCTGCGGCCCTCTCCTGTCAGCGGCCCTCTCCTGTCAGCGGCCGCCTCACAGAGGCCGCCTCACAGACGCCGGCTCTCCGCCTCAGCTCTCAGCTCTGAAGTGAGCGCTCAGCTGGGTTGCAAACGCGGCCGGGGGCGGGGCCTCGCGGAGCATGCGCGGAGGGCGATGCCGGAGGCCGTAAGGGCGACCCCTGCCCTGCGCTCAGAGACCTCTCAGCTTCCCCTGCGGGCGGGGGGGGCGTTGGGTATCACTGGCCCGCGTTGCCAGAGCCCAATTGAGCGGCACCCGGGAACCCGCAGTTCCCGGCCTCCCGGTGGCGCCGGCTTTGCGACGGGGCTGTTGCACCCTCCAAAGAACGGGCAACCCTGCCCTCTCCACAGTTTATGGGTGATGAGCAGCTTCGAGAGAGAACGGAGACCAAACCGTTCTCTGCGCGGAGAAGGTGAACCCTGCCTTTGCCGCCCTGTGAGGTTTGGGCATTCCTCTTTTCCTCAGGGGCTTCTGACTGGTGGGGTCCTTGGTATTTTGTGAGGAAGAGGAAGGGGAATTCAATAGATCTCCAGGCCCTAGATAGTTCAGCTCTGCCCCCAGGGGTGAGGTCGCGCTGGGTGATGCTGTTGTCACGTGCGCCCATTTCTGAGCCAGTCCTCCTGCTTTGAGGGCCGGAACGTTCCTTTAGATGCCCCCCTCCCCCACCTCAGCACCTCACAGGCACAGGTGAGTCATTGGTCCTTATAAATGTCAGTTATTCTTTCCTTGATGCTGAGCTGTAATCTGTAGACTGTTTGAAACGCCACTATTGGCTGAGGTGGGAATCGGGGATGAGGTGCAAAAAGCAGCCCTGGGGGGTGGGGGTGGGGAGGGAAGAGAGAGAAGGCCGACTGTGTTGTCTAGAATCACCGCTGAAATTCACCAACGCCAGCCCGAGAGCCTGTGGTGAAGCTGTGACACTCCTACTGTCACTGCCAGGTTGGACAAGAAGTAATGCGGGGTTTTTTTGTTTTGTTTTGTTTTCCGGTACGCGGGCCTCTCGCTCCGGACGCGCAGGCTCAGCGGCCATGGCTCACGGGCCCAGCCGCTCTGCGGCATGTGGGATCTTCCCGGACCGGGGCACGAACCCGTGTCCCCTGCATCGGCAGGCGGACTCTTAACCACTGCGCCACCAGGGAAGCCCAGGAATGCGGTTTTGAGAGCTAGTCATCAAGGCACAGAAAGCCCCCATATTAAAGCCTCCTTGAAGGTCCTATTTCCCCCATTTGCCTCCACATAGATCCTCTTCCCTTTGACTCTTCTTTCCCTCGCATCACAGAAGAGGAAGCCAACTGTGAAAGATATCTGGACATACGTTTTCCTCATGGGCTGTAAGATGACGCAAAGCAATCACTGTCACATCAAAATAATACAGGAGATTGAATATGAAACCATTTCCAAAAGCTAGTCTCTACAGTGAGTGCTTGAAAAGTTAGAACTAGAGCAGCTTTGAATACTATGGCTAAAATGGCAGGGTGAAGGATTGGTAGATGGAACTTTCTGGTGATAACTCCAAAAACTTAGATTACTCTAAAACGGATCTGTCTATGGTGATGGAGGCAGAGTAGTGATTACTTTGGGGGAATTGACTTGAGAGGGGGCAGGAGGGAGCCTTCTGGGTTACTGGAAATGGTCAGTATCTTGATTTGGTTAATGATTACAAAGGTTAACATATGTGCAAAAAGATTTGTGTCCTTTACTGCATATCAATTCTAAAACTTCTTTTAAATTTTATACACACAAAGAGGCATTACAACATGATCAGGATTGGAATCTGGAAACTTGGGTTTGAATCTCAGTGTCACTCGCCAATTACCAGCTATGTGAACTTGAGCAAGTCCCTGAGCCTTCTTTTTTTCATCTAGCTAATATGGGTGATGTTACCTCACAGGATGGTTGTAAGGATCAAATCAAATTATGTTTGCAAAATACTTAGCACTAACCCTGCTAAATAATAAGTGCTTGGGAAACAGTAGCCATTGTTACCTTATCTTTCTTACACTCACATTTACTCTACTCCTCTGGTCTTTTTTTTTTTTTTTTTTTTTTTTTTTTTTTTTTTTTAATTGGCAGGCGGACTCTCAACCACTGCGCCACCAGGGAAGCCCCTCCTCTGGTCTTTTTAATTTATTTTAAATATTACTTTGTACCACTGAACTAATAACATTCCTTTCCCCCAAAATAACAAAAGGCAGTCAGAAGTGTCAAGTGTTGGTTTTCAAACTAGCCCAGGTGGCAGGACTTAGAAATTAGGGTAGTCATTGTGGAACCCTATGAAATGTTGATGGATTTAATTCTTCCACATGGACTTCACACAAATTTACTAACACTAAATCTGGCTATATTTTGTTTATGCAGATCTCCCACATATTAAAAAATGTATTTTAAGAAATAATATGTCTGCCTTTTCCCTTTTTTTAAAATTTTATTGAAGTATAGTTGATTTTGCTTTTTTCCTTTAAAATTTGTTGGCAACTCTTCACAAGATAGAAAGTATCAAACATTTAAGAACAATTCACAAAATGCAAACCTTTAAATCCATTCTTCCTGAAAATTAAGAAACCACTGTAATTGTTCAGTTTTAGCAGCAGAGCTCTTTAGTGGGCAAAAGCAACAGGCAAAAAGCACATCTGTTTGTCTGGCACAGACACTTTTAGGCACAGACCTCTTCCTCAGTTCTCTACAGAGTTTGAAGGTACTTGGTATTGACAATGTAAATTCTGTAAAAGACATTTCGACTGGGAAAGGGGGGAAAATTAAGTTCCATTTGGAACTTTCTACAGGTGGAACCCTAGTTTATTTCCAACCCATTCCCTTCTAGTTTATTCATATACTCCTGAACACATATACAAAGTTGATTATGAAAAAATTTAAATGCACAGTATATTACAAGAGCATTTTTTCCCGAGAGAGCTGAAAATCACTATTCAATTCCTAATTGCAACTCACCTTTAAGATCTGATCTTTGAAAAAAGAAAACTATGTTTCTTATTACTAGTATCAGCATTTCCATTTTCTATTCATATTTATAAATGGTGATAAAAATGTAATGAAATGTTCAAACAGTCATATAAACAAATACCTGTAAATGAAGATGCTGCCAAAAATAAACTCTTGACTGGTAGGCTGTGCCACTGTGTAAGAGCTTAAAACGTTCATTCAGCAGCAAATGCAAGTATGTCACAATTCCATGTATTAAAAGATGACTAAGGAATGGCATTGTAAGAGAAACTCTAAGTTGATCTAAAGTTGAAACCACAAACATTGATGACCACCTATTTTGCACTCATTGTTGACACATCTTTTTCAAAGACAGTACACTAAAGAAATTACAATTCTGTCATCATCAAGGGTACTTACTGTACCCAAATACAAACATGACACCACTGACCCACCACTAATAAGAAGTTTGAGTCGATTCTCCAGTGTTGTATGGGTTTTATTGAACCTGCAGATCCCCTTATGCAAAGCACCTAAGTACTTACAAGGGAGTTAAATATTAGGAGGAACCATTGGCAGCAAAGGGAGCATGACTGGCCTTTACAGAGAATGACCACACAGTCATATGGTTTGGTACCATAGCCCTTATCAAGTAGCAATGAGTAAAGGGAAGAATACAGTAGAGTTGTGTAAACTGTCTTTATTTTCTTTCATATAGTGGAATACCCCTAATTTCTTTGAATCCAAAATGGCTTCAGACAAGAGATGAATTTTTCTTAATATAATTGAATTATAGCTTTGTTGATGTGAAATATAAAGAGTTTTCAATTATATAAAAAAAAAGAGGTGAGAGGAAGAAAAGTGAGGGGAAATAAAGGTTTCAATTGGACTTTATCCCACACATCTGAAGCCCATGTCACAGTTTCTCTAGGTTGAGTGAACCAAGCCTGATGCGCAGTGTGAAAGGAACAAAAAAGGAAGTCGAGAGTCAGAATTCAGCAGAAGAAAGGGAGCGGGGCATTTTCATGTTACGTTGCCAACCTAATAATTGTAATGAAACTTCATTCAGGTGTAATTTGGCTATCTGAGAGTCTCATCTATCTAAAGTACAGCAAAGAACCAAGGAAATAAAAGAGATGGAAAAAGCCCTCTTCAGAAATAAAACAGAGATCACCAAAGTCCATGCCCTAAAGATCAACCCCATTACTCCTAGAGATTCATCAAAGCCCTTTCTCATAGGTTATTAATGTTTACTTGGATTCAATTTTAAAGGACCTGGCAGTCCGGTTTCCAAACTCATAAAAAATTAAAATCGGTAAACTAGAAGTGGGAGGAGAAACTACCCCATGTGGGCATGCAGATAGCAGTAAGAAGACTGGAAGTCTATAAGCAGGACAGAGATAAAAAAAGGCATAAAAATTGACTTAATGATCAAAAAGCACTGCAATTTAGTGTCTTTAGGGGGAAAGAGTCTTACACCTCTATAGGCCTTGTGGAAGAAATGTTAAAATCTGATTCTATATTAACCTTGAGTAATCAAGAAAATTAAATTATATTCACTATACAGACATTCTCTGAATTATGCAGTGCTCAACTTTATGTAAATAGCTCTATAAGGCACACAATACATTTGAAATTTTGAAGATGATTTTATATGACACTGAGAAATACAAAGAAGTCAAGTGTATGTTAATGGTTAAATAAATTATGACATGAAAATTTGATGGGCAATTATGAAATCATAAAAACTATTAGTGAAGAAGTGTGTATGACACATGAAGTTAAAAAAACAGGATACAGAATTGTATACACAGCATAATCTTAATAATGTGTAAAACACGTAGAAAGAAGATCTTTTGATCTCATTAATAACAGCCACAGAAAAAATGTTTTAAACCTCAGAACAAACTCTATGTGCAATACACACACAAAAAAAACTATAAATATTCACTGAAGGAAATGTTTAAAACTGCGTAAACAAAAGGGCATACCACATTCCCTAATGGGAAGACTTGATCTGGTAAAGGTGCCATTTTACCCAAAGAGTTTACAAATTCAATGTAATTCCAATCAAAATTACAATAGGATTTTTAACAAAATTGATATGCTAATGCTAAAACTCATCTGGAAGAATACATACTTAAGAAGAGCTAGACATTTTTTAAGCATACTGAGGGGCCTCTAACTACCAGGCATCAAAATATACAATCACAGTCATTAAAGGATGATATTGGGTCACAAACAGAAAAAAAAGATTAACAGAAGAGAAAAGATCATGAGCTACTGACACAAAATTGTGGATAGCATTTCAAATAATTGAGAATAGGTGTCGGGACAATTGGTTATCCATTAAAAAAAAACCAGCTATATCTCTACATCACACCGTTCAAAAATAAATTAATTAACTTTCCCTTCCCAGCAACTGGCATGGTCAGGGCCAAGGCCTGAAGAGGCAGCAGCCAGCACCGTGGAGGCTAATGGGGACTGGGATGGGCACAGCTGGACCAAGCAGCAGGCAGCCACAGGGGTGGGGCAGAGGGGACAACCAGCATGGCAGGGAGATCTGTTATCCACAGGGGTATTGGGAAAAATAAGGAAATACACGGAGGATGGTGAGAGCAGGTTTCTCTCTGTCATAGGACGGAGTTACAAATATGGAAAGTGAGAAGCTTAAAAAGAACTCTGTGAGGTTGGACTGGAGAAATTGGTGTGAACTCAAAGTTTTACATATCTATGTTCTGATTTGGATGCTTGTGTTAAGGTTATGTAGCGGGGGCAGAAAGAGGTACGGAAACTTGGGGGGGGAGAGGAAGAGACTTTGCTGAAAGGAGTCTGGAGACATTACAGTTGCTTGGCCCATCCATAGAATAAGACACACACACCAATATATATATATATAAACATATAAATGTGTGTGTGCGTGTTTATATATACCCATACAATTACATGTACATGAATGTGTATGTATGTATATGTACAGATATATGTATATATATGCCTGCTTGAGGCTGCAGGTTCCACCTCTGCTCCATCCACACCTCACAGACTTAGGGCTTTGCAGATACTTCTAAGATATTCCCTTTGATTTTCATCTTCCTGTTCCTGCATTTTCCTTTGTCTGCAGTTTGGCTGATCCCAGCAGCTTTCTGAGAATAAACCCAGTGTATACAAAGAAGGAGACTGGTTATTGGTGTTTTCTTCCCCTTTTTTATATTTCTCCCATAGAGTGGGATGTTATTTTCCAGCAGGAAGTGCCTTTCTATTTATTCATTTTCTGCTTGATTAT
This sequence comes from Neophocaena asiaeorientalis asiaeorientalis, assembly GCF_003031525.2. Classification (NCBI taxonomy): domain Eukaryota; kingdom Metazoa; phylum Chordata; class Mammalia; order Artiodactyla; family Phocoenidae; genus Neophocaena; species Neophocaena asiaeorientalis. The sequence goes on from NW_020175432.1 coordinate 4,143,444, forward strand.
TATGATGCCTAGGGGATCTGTGGGTGGATGAACCAAGGCTCTCTGCATCACCTGTCCTGTCCTTTCCCCTGCACCCCAACTTCCCCACAACTGTCCATAATTATTTTGTCTCTTTCCACCCACTTCACTGTTTCCTTCAAAGTGGGAGATGAGAATTTTTATGTTTTCTGATTTCCTTCCTTTTCGCATCCCCTTTTCAGGGCTTAATAAGACAGCACAATGTACCCAATGTTAGAGGCCTAATATTCTAGAATATTCCCTCCCTGGCTGGTGGCTGAACAGTTGACTTTGATGGGTGCGGTGAGCAGCTGGCTCTCAGGGAAGCCTGGGTGGACCCAGCTTTCTCATCAGCTGCCCCACACCTGCCATTCCCTGATAAAGAACCTGATGATCTTGGTCCAAAGCCCTATTCCCCCCACTTCCCACTGCGTGACCTGAGCAACTTTCTTTCTTTTTTTTTTTTTTTTGTGATATGCAGGCCTCTCACTGCTGTGGCCTCTCCCGTTGCGGAGCACAGGCTCCGGACGCACAGGCTCAGCGGCCATGGCTCACGGGCCCAGCCGCTCCACGGCATGTGGGATCTTCCCGGACCGGGGCACGAACCCATGTCCCCTGCATTGGCAGGCGGACTCTCAACCACTGCGCCACCAGGGAAGCCCCTGAGCAACTTTCTTAATCCCCAAATCTTCGTTGTCCAATGTGGACAGTAGAGGTGGACACCGAGAGAGCCTGCTGCACAGGGTGGCTTTGCAGATTAATGAGGAAGAACAGATAGTACGTTGGGTGGGGCTGGTCCTTTGAGGGTGGGAGGTGAGCTCACTGAAGTGCTTCCAGGTCCTGGGATCAATCATCCATTTGCCCAGGAGGCCTCAACAGCCTCAGCATTCATTAGGCACCTGGTGTGTACTTGTCTTATGGGAGACAAAGACCCTGGTTGTAGCAGCCATGGGAGAATGTCCATCTGAATGGGGAGTCAGACCCGAGTGGTGATCAGAATGAGTGGAAGATGCCCCTTGAGATGGGCAGGTGTGAGTCATGTTTCTGGTGCTTGGAAGAAGTGAAGCTGGGCTGGATGCAAATGCCACTCCCCCCTCCCCAGTACTGTATCCTGTGTCATCCTGTGCTGGGCATCTTCATTGGCCATAAACAAACCCAGGGACTCCAAGAAGCTTCAGGTCACATCCTCAGCTACCTGAGCTCCAGCTCTGACCAGAGACCCCGGTGTAGAACCGTGAGGAACTGCAGATGCTAGCTGTGGTGTGGAGGCTGTGACACTCTTCATCCTCCCCGGGAGCTGTTCAAGAAGGTGGTGCCCCATCACTGCCTGGGCTCCATCTGGTCCCAGGGGACCAAAAGGGGCCATGAGCACCTGGTGCCCACTGTCCACAACACCGTCACCCCCTTCCAAAAGGTGGTCAACTTTATCACCACCACCTACCTCGGGAACCCAATTATGACAGCCCAGAACAGGGCCGAGGTGGTGGAATTCTGGATCCAGGTGGCCAAGGTATGCTGTAGGAGGGCCCAGGGAGCACTCTCCGGAGCCATGGGCACTGCCCCTTCTCCTTTCTCAGCTCTCAGGATTGAAGTCTGGGGTCTGAGTTCCTACACAGTCCCTAGGCCCCTCCTGCCAGGGGCACACTGACCTTGACATTCAGATCCCAGTGATGGGTTGCTCACTTCCTCCTTGGGTTGAGCTAAAACCCTCGGGTCCCAGGTGCACCCTCCCCAGGGCCACTGGGCATCTTTCTCATCCAGGAGAGAAGTTAATGAGGGGACAGAAGCCAGAGGAGCGGGGTTCCAGCTCTCTCCTCACTGACCATTCCCTTCCTTCCCCAAGTATGCAGAGGCCTGAGGAATACTCCTCTCTACAAGCCATCATTTTGGCTCTGCAGAGGCCTCCATTAAAGCGCCTCAGAAAGACATGGGGACAGGTTTCTAGGTGAATAGGCTGCTTTCCATCTGAGCACCAGAGTAGACAAGACACTACCCACCATGTTGCTGGCTGTGTCCCCTCCGTCAGCTGGGAGCTCCTGGGAGACAGTGGACCCTGGGGACAGGAAGCCACCTGGTTGGTGGGACTCTTGAGTCTCTCTAGGACCTGAGGCCTGTGGTTCTGCTTAAAAAATTAGGATCTTTAAATGTCAGATCCTGCATTGAACCAAGTGGGAGATTTTCAAGTGTTTACTTACCAGCGACAGAACTCTCTATCCAACTGAAACCAACACTGGTCAAAACAGATCTGCTCAGGAGTGAAGGGAACAAAGGCCCCAGGAGACAGCCTCCTCCCCAGTCCCACAGAGACCTCTGGGCCCAGACGACGCAAGGGATACCCTCATGAGGCCTGTTAATTTTCCAGGTACTCAAAAAGGATTTGCTCTCAAATCCCTGCACATTATTCCCCTGTTTTCTTCCTTCTTTCCCATCCCCTCAGGAAGAGCTCCCAACAATTTGAAAAGTTATGCCGGAAAAACAAACTGCTGAACAGGACGATCATTGAGGTGAGGTGGAGGCTGTAGATCTGGAAGGAGGGGGGACCAGGCAGGATGTGGTGTGGGTAGCTTATCACAAAAAGTTCTCCGAGAAATTCAGTCTGTCTTGTCCAGGTTGACAGGAAGAGGGATGTGTGAGCTCTACAGGCAGGTGGGGGCTGTCTGGGGCAGGAGGCCTTGGTCATGGGATGTAGCAGTGTTGGCTGGACTGTTTCAGGAGGGTGAGAAGCTGGTAGAATTAGTAGTTCTCTGGATTCCTTGCTGGTCCATCAGCTGCCACTCATCTTCCTACAGGCTGTTGGGTGGACCATGCAGGTGGGGGTCCTTTCTTCCTAAACTAGCCCAGACTGTCTTCACTAAGCCAGGCCGCTGCTGCTCCTTCTGTCTTCACTGTACCTCGCAGAAGAAGGGGACCCTGGCTGCAACAGGGATGGACACAGCGAGAATCCCAGGGACCAGGGGGACGGGGGCGGGGGGCGCTGCCCAGCCTGAGACAGATTATGTGTGCTTTCTGAAACTCCCCACTCTGTCCTACAGAGTCACTGCTAATCGATCCCAGAGGGATTCTTGCCTGATGCCTTTTTAGCAATGATAGTTGCCCCAGATGGTGATGAGAAGTATCTGAGGAACTGATAGATTCCTAATGGATCCTTCCTGACTGGACTTCAAAGGTTGCCACAAAAAAGGTGGAAGTTATGGGCTTCCCTGGTGGTGCAGTGGTTAAGAATCCGCCTGCCAATACAGGGGACACGGGTTCGAGCCCTGGTCTGGGAAGATCCCACATGCCGTGGAGCAACTAAGCCCGTGTGCCACAACTACTGAGACTGCGCTCTAGAGCCCACAAGCCAAAACTACTGAGCCCACGCGCCACAATTATTGAAGCCCGCGCACCTAGAGCCCGTGCTCCACAACAAGAGAGGCCACCGCAATGAAAAGCCCACGCACCGCAAGGAAGAGCATCCCCTGCTCGCTGCAACTAGAGAAAGCCCGCAGGCAGCAATGAAGACCCAACGCAGCCAAAAATAAATAAATAAAAAAGCATTTACCCGCTTCTGGACAGGAGGTCTGGAGTCGTAGGTGTTTCAGGGTTCCTATTTGTAAGTAAATGGAATCCTTAATCTTGAAAGTGTAGTGTTTTAAAAAAAAAAAAAAAAGTGGAAGTTAGTGCTCTGATTGCCCACTGCCCTGTCAGTCAGAGCACCTCAAGGGTCCCCTTTCTGAGTACATGAAAAAGGATTTCTGTGCAAGGGAATGTCATGAGGGGTTCTTAGGGAAGTGAGGCTTTAGCATGGCCTCGGGTCAGCCTAGGGTCAGAGGACAGGAGGCTAGGGCAGTCAGGAGCCTCTCAACCAGGCCCCCCAATATACCCTGTTAATTTTCCTCCATGGCTCTGCTCCTCGCTGGGAGCCTGGACACTCATTAGTCCAGAGGTTAGGACTGTGGTCAGTGGTGGAGCCGGGGGTGGGGTGAAGGCATCCAGGACAGGGCCTATGGCTGGGAGGGGTAGTGGCCTCTCCTCTGTGGACCCCTCTGTAAGTCACTCACCTCTGAGGGCCTCAGTCCCCTAAACCGGGGAGATCTGGACAGAGATGATTCTGTACTTAGGCTGCACAAGGAGGTTCAATAAGTAGGATCAAGGGAGGAAAAGAATGTGTGGAGCTTTGTGATGGCTCCACCTGGACGGGTGAGGGCAGTGATGACAGTCACAGGACACTGAGCGCTCAGGAGACCCAGGGACGCCGGCAGAGTTCTCACACGGTCCAGATGAGGATAGAGGCTCAGGGTGGCCAGGTCACACAGCCAAGGTCACACACAAGTGAGTGTTGGAGCTGGGGTTGTTCTAGAATAAGAGCTCACTGGAGGTTGGGGCAGCAGAGGTACCGGGTCACTCAGGCCACATGTCCAGGGGTTGAGATCAGGAGCCCTTGGGGGTAAATGTGGGAGGGTAGTATGGCCACAATGACACTGTCCTCGACCCTGCAGGAGGCAACCTCCTTGTTGGCCACTGTGGAGGCGGACCTCCAGGGAGCTCGGGAGACACAGCAGCAGCAGGTGAGCCTGCCTGCGGGGGAGGGGCGCAGGGGTCAGAGCAGAGGGTGCTCCTCCCTCCCAGCTGGAGGCATCCACCAGGAGAGGGGTGCTTGCCATCTGCAGACCTGCCCCCGGTACCACAGGACCTGAATTGACTGCAGTGGAAGTGACCAGGAGGAGGGATTTGGGGAGGGATGGGCCAGGGACCGCATAACCTGGGATTTGCCAAATGCCGGCCCCAGGAGGTGACTGGAGGAAGTTTGGTGCTCCTGAAGGGGAAGGGAGGGGGTTCGGAGGAGGCTGCTAAGAGTCCTGGGTTACTCCGTGTGGGGTCTGGGGGTGGGATAGGAAGCTGAGAGTGAGGGGTTTCAGGGGATCTTCAGATGGCCCCCGAGAGGGGGGGCTCATCACCATTCCTATCCCGACGGCAGAGTGTCGTCCCTTTCCTCAACACCTTCCTCAGTCACCTGCTGCTGCTGGACTACATAATGGACGGTCATGAGAAAGTGAGCCTGGAGTGGGGGGCTGGGCAGGATCCCGAGGCTGGGAAGGAGACAGCCCTACCCTGAGCCCTTAGCTCTCAGCACGTGGCAAACCTCCTCTCATGGGAGCCTAACAACCGCCCTTAGGAGCAGGGACTTAGGCCCGTCCTAGTTATGAGTGAAAGGAGCCTCCGAATAAGCCGCCCTCCCAGTTCCCTGGGCCGATGAAGCTCAGAGCTGCCTGACTGCAACGCTACAGGAGGTTGACTCGGAGCTGGACTCATCCACTCCCTCAGACCCTGCCCGTGACGGGGAGTGAAGTCTATCCTTCCAAGTCAAAAAACACATCCTGGACTTCCCTGGTGGCGCAAAGGTTGAGAGTCCCCCTGCCGATGCAGGGGACACGGGTTCGTGGCCCGGTCCGGGAGGATCCCACATGCCGCGGAGCGGCTGGGCCCGTGAGCCATGGCCGCTGAGCCTGCGCGTCCGGAGCCTGTGTTCCAAAACGGGGAAGGCCACAACAGTGAGAGGCCCACGTACCGCAAAAAAAAAAAAAAAAAGCATACTATAAACAGTTATACACAAACTAATTGGACAATCCAGAAGAAATGGATACATTCCTAGAAACAGACAACCTAATATGACTGAATCATGAAGAAACAGAAAATCTGAATAGACTGATTACTAGTAAAAAGATTGAATCTGTAACCAAAACCTCCCAACGAACAAAAGTCCAGGACCAGACGGCTTCACTGGTGAATTCTACCAAACATTTAAAGAAGAATGAATGCCAATTCTTCTCCAACTCTTCCAAAAAATAGAAGAGGAGGGAATACTGTAAAACTCATTTTACAAGGCCAGTGTTACCCTGATACTGAAACCGTAACAGCCAATTTTGACTGTGTGTTGGACCTGTTTCTTTGACTTTAGCCTTTGCTTTTCGTTGCTTTTGTTATTATAATCACACATGATGGCCTGCCTCAGGGAACCCTACCCACCTGTGAATGGCTTCAACAAAGAAGAAATTAACACATCCCCCTCCCCAAGGCTGGCCATCCCAGATGTTTGCCCTTTTTACTTCACTTCCTCTCTGCCTCTCCATTCTGCCTTTTCACTTTACTTCCCTCTCTGATTCTATAAAATAAACTGACATCCAGACCCCAATAAGATGGTTATTTTGAGACACTAGTCTGCCATCTTCTCGGTCTGATCTCGGAGAGGCAGCAGTGAGTGGTGGCGTGAAGCAAGATCTTAATTCCCTGTCCAGGAATGGAACCTGGGTAGCCTGGATGAAAACCAGGAATCCTAGCCACCATACCCCCTGGCTCTTGCACCCAGTGAAAAATGCATTTCTCACAGAGGCAAAAACTGTAAAAACAGGTGCAAAGTTTATTATTAGAGACACAGCACAACAACAAGTGGGAGAGCACACAGAGAAACAGTTTGTTTAGTTAAGATAGAAGCAAGGCAAAGATGCACACCCGGAGAGAAAGGGTGTGGGGTTCTCTCTAAGGAGGAGGAGGGGTGCAGTAAAGAGGTGGTTAAGTCATTCATATAGGGCAGTTCTTCCGGGTCTTTACCTTTGGCCGATTATCTGGTTTCTTTTTCCACACCTGACCAGCCCTAGGGCCCTCCCTAACATGTGTGCGCACCTTTTTTCCACAATGGATTTCAGCCCAGAGGCCTATGGGACAGCCTTAGCATCACGTATTATGGGTGGTGCCCCCTCCTTTTTGACCCCCAAGGAGCGTTTCTGCACATGTGCAATGTTTCCCTTGCCCCAAGGATGGGAAATGTATGACCTCTTGACCTTTTCCTCAAACAAGGTTTAGCCCCTCTCTGTTCCTGCCATGACTGTTATCTTAAGGCATCCACAGGAGACAAAGCCTGCCTATTTACCCTGTTTCTCTTGTTACTTCCATTTGGAGAGCAAACAGGAGGCTGTTTTGTTTTTTTTTTTTAACATCTTTATTGGAGTATAATTGCTTTACAATGGTGTGTTAGTTTCTGCTGTATAACAAAGTGAATTAGCTATATGTATACATATATCCCCATATCTCTTCCTTCTTGCATCTCCCTCCCACCCTCCCTATCCCACACCTCTAGGTGGTCACAAAAGAGCTGATCTCCCAGCTACACGTAAAAGAATGAAATTAGAACACTCCCTAACAGCATACACAAAAATAAACTCAAAACGGATTAAAGACCTAAATGTGAGGTCAGACACTATCAAACTCTTACAGGAAAACATAGGCAGAACACCCTATGACATAAATCACAGCAAGATCCTTTTTGACCCACCTCCTAGAGAAATGGAAATAAAAATAAACAAATGGGACCTAATGAAACTTCAAAGCTTTTGCAAAGCAAAGGAAACCATAAACAAGACCAAAAGACAACCCTCAGAATGGGAGAAAACATTTGCAAATGAAGCAACTGACAAAGGATTAATCTCCAAAATATACAAGCAGCTCATGCAGCTCAATAACAAAAAAACAAACAACCCAATCCAAAAATGGGCAGAAGACCTAAATAGACATTTCTCCAAAGAAGATATATAGACTGCCAACAAACACATGAAAGAATGCTCAACATCATTAATCATTAGAGAAATGCAAATCAAAACTACAATGAGATATCATCTCACACCAGTCAGAATGGCCATCATCAAAAAATCTAGAAACAATAAATGCTGGAGAGGGTGTGGAGAAAAGGGAACACTCTTGCACTGCTGGTGGGAATGTGAATTGGTACAGCCACTATGGAGAACAGTATGGAGGTTCCTTAAAAAACTACAAATAGAACTACCATATGACCCAGCAATCCCACTACTGGGCATATACCCTGAGAAAACCATAATTCAAAAAGAGTCATGCACCAAAATGTTCATTGCAGCTCTATTTACAATAGCCAGGACACGGAAGCAACCTAAGTGTCCACCAACAGATGAATGAATAAAGAAGATGTGGCACATATATGCAATGGAATATTACTCAGCCATAAAAAGAAACAAAATTGAGTTATTTGTAGTGAGGAGGATGGACCTAGCCACTGTCATACGGAGTGAAGTAAGTCAGAAAAACAAATACCGTATGCTAACAACTAAACCTATATATGGAATCTAAAAAAAAAAAAAAATGGTCATGAAGAACCTGGCGTAAGACGGGAATAAAGACACAGACCTACTAGAGAATTGACTTGAGGATATGGGGAGGGGGAAGGGTAAGCTGGGACAAAGTGAGAGAGTGGCATGGACATATATACACTACCAAACATAAAATAGCTAGCTAGTGGGAAGCAGCCGCATAGCACAGGGAGATCTCAGTGCTTTGTGACCACCTAGAGGGGTGGGATAGGGAGAGTGGGAGGGAGGGAGATGCAAGAGGGAAGAGATATGGGAACATATGTATATGTATAACTGATTCACTCTGCTATAAAGCAGAAACTAACACACCATTGTAAAGCAATTATACTCCAATAAAGATGTTTTTTTTTAAAAAAAAGCACATCCAGCTGTAGTGTGCAGAGCAAGCAGATCATGGGGGCAAGAGCAGCAGTGGGAAGCCAGCAGGGATGCTATAGCAAGCAGCACAGGCGGGGTGAGGGTGGTTTCCAAGACCAGGGGAATGGCAGTAGGGCTAGCAGTACGGAGTTTTTCAGCACAAAAAGTTACATATAAAAATGTAAATATTAAAGAAAATCATGTAAAATCTCAAAAAAAAAAAAAAAAAAAGACTCCACGCTTCCACTGCAGGGGGAGAGGGTGCGTGGGTTCAATCCCTGGTCAGAGAACTAAGATCCTGTATGCCGTGTGGCGTGGTAAAAAGAAAAAATAAAAAAATTTACAGGACAATATACTGATGAACATAGATGCAGAAATTTTCAATAAAATATTAGCAAACCAAAGTCAACAATACATTAAAAGGATCCCAATTCCAGGGATGTAAGGATGGTTCAACATCTGCAAATTAGTAAATGATACACCACATAAACAAAATGAAGGGTAGAAATCACGTCACCTCAACAGATATAGGAAAAGCATTTGACAAAATTCAACATCCACTTATGATTAAAACTCTCAACAAAGAATAGAGGAAACATACCTCAACATAATAAAGGCCATCTATAATAAGCCCACAGCTAACACCACCCTCAATGGTGAAAAGCCAAAAGCTTTTCCTTTAAGATCAGCAACAAGACAAGGATCTCCACTCTTGCCACTTTTATTCCACACAGTATTGGAAGTCCTAGCTAGAGCAATTAGGCAACAAATAGAAATAAAAGGCATTCAAATTGGAAAGGAAGAAGTAAAAGTGTCACCATTTGCAGATGACATATTATATAGAGAAAACCCTAAAAACTCCATCAAAAAATTGTTAGAACTAATAAATGAATTCAGTAAAGTTACAGGATACAAAATCAATAACACAAAATCTGTTGTGTTTCTATATGCTAATAATGAACTATCAGAGAAATTAAGAAAACAATCCCATTTACAATTGCATCAAACATAATAAAATACTTCGGAATAAATTTAACCAAGAAATGAAAGACAAGACAAAAATACAAGAAATTAATTAAAGAAACTGGAGACACAAATAAATGGAAAGATATTCTGTGTTCATGGACTGGAAGAATCAACATTGTTAAAACGTCTACACTACCCAAGCAATCTACAAATTCAGTGCAATCCCTATCAAGATTCCAATGGCATTTTTCACAGAAATAGAACAAACAATCCTGAAACTTGCATGGAACCATGAAAGACCCAGAATAGCCAAAGCCATCCTGAGAAAGAAGAACTCGGCAGGTGGCATCTCATTCCAATTTTAAAGCTATACTAATTAAAATTACAATATGGTATCCAGGTAAAAACAGACACATAGATCAATGGAACAGAACAGAGAGCCCAGAAATAAACCCACACATAAACCTGGTCAAATAATTTATGACAAAGGATCCAAAAACATACAATGGAGAAAGGACAGTCTCTTTAATTAATGGTGTTGGGAAACTTGGACAGCCATATGCAAAAGAATGAAACTGGACCACACTAACACCATATACAAAAATCAACAAAATGGTTCAAAGACTTGAACATAAGACATGAACACTCCCAGAAGAAAACACAGATGGCAAACTTCTTGACACAGGTCTTGGCATTGAATTTTTTAATCTGACACCAAAAGCAAAAGGAAAAATAAACAAGTGGGGATACATCAAATTAAAACCTGCTCAGCAAACGAAACCATCAAACAACATGAAAAGCAAAGTACTGAGTGAGAGAAAATATTTGAAAATCACATATCTGATAAGGGGCTAATATCCAAAATATATAAAAACTCGTACAACTCAATAGCAAAAAGAAAGCGATTAAAAAGTGGGAAGAAGATACATTTTCCCAAAGAAGACATATATATGGCCAATGGTACATGAAAAGATGCTCTACATCATTCATCACCAGGGAACAGCAAATCAATACCACAATGAGATATTACCTTTTTCATAGCTGTTAGAATGGCTATTATCAAAAAGACCAAAAGTAAAAATGTTGGCAAGGATGTAGGAAAAATGGGAAACCCTGTGCACTGTTGGCAGGACTGTAAATTGGTGCAGGCACTATGGAGATCTGTATGGAGGTTTCTCAAAAATTAAAAAGTAGAAATACCGTATGACCCAGCCATTTGACTTCTGAGAATTTATCCAAAGAAAATGAAAAAACTAACTTCAAAAGATATATGCACGCCCACGCTCACTGCATCATTATTTACAATAGCCAAGATATGGAAACAACCTAAGTGTCCCTTGATGGATGATGGATAAAGAAATTGTGGTGTGTGTTTGTGTGTGTGTGTGTGTGTGTGTGTGTGTGTGTGTGTAATGGGATATTATTAAGCCATAAAAAAACTTGCCATTTGCAACAACGTGGATCAACTTAGAGAGTATTATGCTAAGTGAAATCAGTCAAAGAGAAATACTGTATGATTTCACTTATAGGTGGAATCTAAAAACACAAATGAAGAAACATAACAAAATAGAAACAGAGTTATAGATACAGAAAACAAACAGGTGGTTGCCAGAGGGGAGGAGAGGGAAGGGAGGAAAGAAATAGGTGTGGGAGATTAGGAGGTACAAGCTTTCAGTGTCAAAATAAATGAGTATGAAATGTACGGTGTGGGGAACATAGTAAAAACAGGGCCCTGTTAGAGCACATGGCCTTGTGCCCATGAATACGTTATGACTGCTTCTGTTTCCCTCTCGGCTCATAGTCCCATGGTGTTGTCTCAGAGAAACTTTCCAGAGTGGGGTATACATAGAGTTTTAAAGATGTTCCAAGTGAGCAGAGACAAGTAGGCTTCAGTTAAAAACAAATTGCCAAAAATACTCTAAAGATGGCAATGGAAAGAAATTACGCTGATGCTCATGAATGAGGATACCCCTAGGCAGATTCCACTTGGGATACACCTTTATGTTTCAGAACTGCAGAATTTCCAAAGATCTGTCCAAAGATCCTGGTTTAAATTCAGATTCTAAAAGCACTCTCACTCCATTCTTAGTTCATGTGATGAGATGTAGACAGGTGCAGCCCTAGAGGGTGTTTTCTCAGTGCAGGTTGGGCTCCAAGAAAGGCCCGTTGTGGCCCATGTTCTTCTTCCCCAGTCCTGCAATTCTTCCTAAGGATCCCACAGTGGTGAAACAGAGCTGAACACATAAAATTCAAGGTTCAGGAGCTTAACACTCTCCTATCATACAAAAGCACATCTGCGGTTCTGCATCTTTGGATTCAACCAATTGTATAGTATTGAAGTACATATTTAATGAAAAAATCCTCGTATAAGTGGACCCGCACAATTCAAACTCATGTCGTTCAACGGTCAGCTGTAATAGCCTCTCTCTATAGCTCGCTTCAGTTATTCCTCAGATGATAGCCTCTAAGCATCAACAACTCTTTTTGGTGTTTCCACTGAGAAATCACAGTAGGTTTGCATAGGTAACACTTTATTCACAGAATAAACTCAGAATGAGCTGGAACTGTGTAGATGAATGTAACCATTTCCCTAAATGGGAGAAACTCCATGGTTTAATGCAGCAAAACGAAAAAGCCAAACACTGTAACATTTAAACATTTTAAAGGGAAATGAAAATCCTCTCAAATGACATTAAACACAAATAGGTACCACAAACATCTATGGCCCAAATCAACAGGCAGTCCCAAGCCCTAGAAAACAATATCCAAGATCATGACTATATATTCTACATACAAAATGTATAACCATTGCAAAAATGAAGATGAACCATGTCTATACTTTTGGGTAATCTTGACTGTGAATCCAGAATGCAGGAATTTATTGTTGCACTCTGTTTACTTCCACATCCAAGTTTTTCCTCAACCAGTGTTCAAGATGTACCACCTGGCACAAATTCAAGTGATCACTGACATCATCATTCACTGAGGCTCTTACCCTCAGAGAAAAGATTTATTAACACCGCAGCATCTCTATGATCTAATGTTTTTTTGTGGGGGTGGGGGACCGCGACTCGCAGCATTTGGGATTTCCCCAACCAGGGAACGAACCCGTGCCCCTGCAGTAGAAGCACAGAGCCCTAACCACTGGACCTCCAGGGAATTCCCTCATGGTATTTTTTAATATTCATCTATCTTATACACCAAAAGTTTTACCATTTGTTAATTGTCTTTCTTTTCTCACAAAAATGTAAGCACCTGCACTGCTTGAACCTGTTTTTCTAATGTTACTTTATCCAAATCCTACAGCGCCTTGATTATGTGTGCTGAGTTTGGTAAAGTGCATGGCAATGAGGAATACTGAAAAATCAGCAACAAGACTATAGTATCTGAGAAAGAAATGCTTGACTAAAATAGTGGTCCATGGGAATTCCCTGGCAGTCCAGTGGTTAGGACTTAGTGCTCTCACTGCCGTGGGCCTGGGTTCAATCCCTGATCAGGCAACCAAGATCTCACAAGCTGCACAGCACAGCCAAAAAAAAAGAAATAATGGTCCTGTCTTTCTCCCTTGGTAGGTTTGCATTCTCTCACGATTTATCTAAACTTACAGGCCCCAGTTGAGTCATAAAATGGATATTAAAAATATTACATAGTATAATAAGAAGTAACTTTACATATTTTAACTTTACAAAAACAGCGTCTAATACACTGAGAGAAATGCATCAGTGTTTAGAAAACAAGTAGGAAAGGCAAAAGCTGTTCCAGAGGACCGGGACCTGGCCTGCATTCATTGCAAGGGTAAGTCTTTTCCTGTTGAAGAGAAAAATGCCACACAACTTCAGCAAATAAGATAATTGGTGACCATGATGGATCAAGACATTTATAAGGGGATTATAAGCTATGTAACCATAGCTCTAAAAATGGTAAAAGATAAAGGTCAAAAGCATTAAAAAGACCAGTATTCCCGTCTTCTTACTGAGGCTTCTTAAGAATTAAGTTTAGCTTTATCACCTTTGTTTTTTGCCTTCTAGAAAATGATTATGATTACCACTGATAGTTTCCCTCTTCACAACATTCAATACAGAAAAAAATCTTGTTTCCTTGAGTGGTAGTCAAATCTTCCAACAGAAGCTAAAATGCTATAAGAATTCCTTTTGAACATTGTATTACAATTATACTCCACAGTCCTTTACAGTTTGTGGTCATTCTTATTTGAATTCATTACAACCTTCTCTTTGACTACTGGTGCAATCCTGTGAGGCACTGGAAAGAGGATACTGAAAAAACATGATCTAACTTTTGGGTATTAAGAATGATTAAGAAATTAGCTACATGACAAAAATTGCAACTAATACAAAAAAATAAAAAGAAAAAAGAAAATTTCCTGGAGGAAAAAATACCTGAACTCATATGCACATAATCTTCACTCATAATGTATAATGAATAAATGAAGAAAATTATAAAGTTTACCTTAAAATTGATAATTATAATGGCATATTTTCATATATCCTCTCAGGAAATAAAAAACCCAACATTTGTTAGCACTCGATGGCTTAGAGAACAGTTAATAAAATGTTTCTATGAAACAGCTACAGAAGCATTCCTGTGACAAAAATATTGACATACTTCTACTTACATATGAACATAATTTAAAACATATTGAGAGATTATATTCAACTATAAGAATAAGACACACCAACACAAGGAAAGAGTTTATTTTCACATGGAAGGATCAGGTGAAGGCAGCCCATGTACAATGCAGTAGAGAAACAAACTCCCCTGTTGTACTTTCACTGCACCATTGCAGGCGTCATGGTGAATCAGAAACATGCTCACTAGCACCATTAGCAACATAAGGTGTTTGTTATACATTTTAGACTTTAAATGTATATAATCTAGAGAAGAGGGGTCTCAGACAATACTTGCAAATAGTGAAGTCCAAAGTAGCTTCCTGGTGCATACAAGAGGCCTTACAGAAAAATCCAAACTCTGATGGATCTTTGAGGTGAATCTTGGGAAGACAAAAGTGGAAACCTACAACTCCAGGAAAATGGAAATCAAACATTGGTGGTGGTTTTGAGGTACTCTTGATTGGAAGGTCAAAGAATCCAAAAACTGGGCTGGAAGATGATATCCTTGAAGTTCCTATGTATTGGTCTCACTTCCTGTATGGTGCTTCCAAACTCTGACTAATGCCTTGTTTACTTCTGCTTTCCAAATCCTAGGCAAGTGAGGCTATTGGTGAATTTTAATGTGGAACCATAAAACGTATGGATTCTATAAAATTTAGTTTCTAACAGAGTCAAGATGGCGGACTAGAAGGACGCAGAGTTGGCGTTTCCGCACAACTAGGGCACCTAGCAGCACTGGAGGGGGACCATGGACACCTAAGGGGACAGGAGGAACCCCCAAGCAACCGGGTAGGATGTGAGGGAGGGGAAGCAGTGGAGGCGGGATGGTACCAGCACCACTGAGGGGCAGTTGCGGGAGGGGAGGGGTTCCTACACCCAGACGGGGAACGGGGAGAATGCTGGGAGTGCAGAGGATCAGAAGGGAACATGGCCAGTGTTTCCCCTGCCCACTTGGGCCCTGGGGAGCCTGTTGAGGTGCTAGGCCCGATCCTCTGTCTACTGAGCCCCCCTCCAACCACCTGCGTCCTGAGGGAGTGAGGGGGGGGAGGAAAAGTAAAGCCCAGAGTGATGGGGTCAGCGCCCCCGAGGGGTGGCTAGGAGAGGGAAGGGGTTCCCACACCCAGTTGGGCCCACCCACGGTTAGAGGATCAACGGGGACAGGGGAGACCCTCGGGAAGCAGAGGAAAGGAAGGGAGTGCGGCCACCATTTCCCCTGCCCACTTGGGCCCTGGGGAGCCTGCTGAGATCCTGGGCCTAACCCTCCACACTCAGGGTCTCCCTCCTGCCACTGAGCCTAAGCCCCACCCCCACCCCCTCACCCAGGGCCTTACCTCCAAACTCCAGCTTCAAGGCATTCGGAAGCCCCCTTGAGGCCTCCTTCCTTTCCCCACTGCACAGGCCCTAAGCCTAGGCCCCACCCCCAAGGCTTTTCCAGCTGCAAAGGTCCCGAGCCTAACCCACAGCCCATGCTTAAATGTCATGCCTGCCTAGGCCCCACCCTGCCTAAGCTTCGCCCCCCACAGCCAAGGTCTTTTCCAGCTTTTTTTTTTAAGGTTGTGATTCTGTTTTACCTTGTTATTGTTGATTCATTTGTATTTTTATTTTTTCTAATAAATTTTTTATTTTTCTAATTTTATTTTATTCTTTATACTTTGTTATTGTTTTGCTCCTTTTGGCTTGTTCCTTTTTTTTTCTTCCTTCTGTTGTGGTTCTGTTTTACCTTGCTGTAGTTGTTCCACTTATATTTTTATTTTTCCTAATATATTATTTATTTTTTAAATTTAATTTTATTTTTTATTCTTTGCTATTGTACTGCTCCTTTTTTTCTCTCTTTTCTTTTGCCACGCCATGCAGCTTCTAGGATCTTGGTTCCCAGGCCGGGAGTTGGGCCTGAGCTCTCGTGGTGGGAGTTCCAACTCAAACCACTGGACTAACAGAGAACCTCAGACCTCAAGGAATATTAATCGGAGTGAGGTCTCTCAGAGGTCCTCATCTCGGCACCAAGACCCGCTCTACCCAACTGCCTGCAAACTCCAGTGCTGGAAACCTCAGGCCAAACAACCAGGAAGAAAGGAATACAGCCCCTCCCATCACAAAAAAATGAGATGACAAAAAAATATGTTACAGACAAAGGAGCAAGGTAAAAACCTACAAGACCAAATAAATGAAAAGAAAATAAGCAACCTACCTAAAAAAAGAATTCAGAGTAATGATAGTAAAGATGATCCAAAATCTCAGAAAGAGAATGGAGGCATGGGTCAAGAAAATACGAGAAATGTTTAACAAAAACCTGGAAGAACTAAAGAACAAACGAAACAGTGATGAACAACACAATAACTAAAATGAAAAATACACTAGAAGGAGAACATCTGAGGCAGAACAACTCAGCAGAACAACTGAGGCAGAAGAGCGAATAAGTGAGCTGGAACATAGAATGGTGGAAACAACTTCCAAGGAGCAGAATAAAGAAGAAAGAATGAAAAGAATTGAGGACAGTCTCAGAGACCTCTGGGACAACATTAAATGCACCAACACTTGAATTATAGGGGTCCCAGAGGAAGAAGAGAAAGAGAAAAGGTCTGAGAAAATATTTGAAGATATTATAGTTGAAAACTTGCCTAATATGGGAAAGGAAATAGCCACCCAAGTCCAGAAAGCACAGAGTCCCATACAGGATAAACCCTAAGAGAAACATACCAAGACACATATTAATCAAAGTAACAAAAATTAAATTCAAAGAAAAAATATTAAAAGCAGCAAATAACATACAAGGGAATCCCCATAAGTTTATCAGCTGATTTTTCAGCAGAAACTCTGCAGGCCAGAATGGAGTGGCAGGATATATTTAAAGTGATGAAAGGGAAAAACCTACAACCAAGATTACTCTACCCAGAAAGGATCTCATTCAGATTTGACGGAGAAATCAAAAACTTTACAGACAAGTAAAACTAAGAGAATACAGCACCACCAAACCAGCTTTACAACGAATGCTAAAGGAACTTCTCTAGGCAGGAAACACACGAGAAGGAAAAGACCACAAAAACAAACCCAAATCAATAAGAAAATGGTAATAGGAACATAACATATCAATCATCATGTTGAACATAAATGAATTAAATGCTCCAACCAAAGACACAGATGGACCGAATGGATACAGAACCAAGACCCGAATACATGCTGTCTACAAGAGACCCAGTTCAGACCTAGGGACACATACAGACTGAAAGTGAGGGGATGGAAAAAGATATTCCATGAAAATGGAAATCACAAGAAAGCTGGAGTAGCAGTACTCATATCTGATAAAATAGAGTTTAAAATAAAGACTGTTACAAGAGATAGGGAAGGACACTACATAACAATCAAGGGATCAATCCAAGAAGAAAACATAACAATTATAAATATTTATGCACCCAACATAGGAGCTCCTCAATACATAAGGCAAATGCTAACAGCCATAAAAGGGTAAATCGACAGTAACACAATAATAGTGGGAGTCTTCAACACCTTACTTACACCAATAGACAGATCATCCAGACAGAAAATAAATAAGGAAACACAAGCTTTAAAAGACACAATAGACCAGATAGACTTAATTAATATTTATAAGACATTCCATCTGACAGCAGAAGAATACACTTTCTTCTCAAGTGCACACAGAACGTTCTCCAGGATAGGTCACATCTTGGGTCACAAATCAAACCTTGAAAAATTTAAGGAAATTGAAATCGTGTCAAGTATCTTTTCTCACAACAAAGCTATGAGATTAGAAATCAATTACAGGAAAAAAACTGTAAAAAACACAAACACATGGAGGCTAAACAGTGTGCTGCTAAATAACCAAGAGATCACTGAAGAAATCAAAGAAGAAATGAAAAAAATACCGAGAAACAAATAACGAAAACATGACAATCCAAAACCTACAGGATGCAGCAAAAGCATTTCTAAGAGGGGAGTTTATAGCAATTCAAGCTCACCTCAAGAAACAAGAAAAATCTCAAATAAACAATGTAACCTTACACCTAAAGCAACTATAAAAAGAAGAACAAAGAAAATCCAAACTTAGTAGAAGGAAAGAAAGCATAAAGATCAGAGCAGAAATAAATGAAATAGAAATGAAGAAAACAATAGCAAAGATCAATAAAACTAAAAGTTGGTTCTTTGAGAAGATAAACAAAATTGATAAACCTTTAGCCAGAATAATCAAGAAAAAAAGGGAGAGGACTCAAATCAATAAAATTAGAAATGAAAAGGAGAAATTACAACTGACACCGCAGAAATACAAAGGATCATAAGAGACTACTACAAGCAACTATATGCCAATAAATAGGACAACCTGGAAGAAATGGACAAATTCTTGGAAAGGTACAACTTTCCAAGACTGAACCAGGAACAGTTAGAAAATATAAACATATGAATCACACATAATGAAATTGAAACTGTAATTTAAAATCTTCCAACAAACAAAAGTCCAGGACCAGATGGCTTCACAGGCAAACTTTATCAAACATTTAGAGAAGAGTTAACACCTATCCTTCTCAAACTCTTCCAAAAAATTGCAGAGGGAGGAACACTCCAAACCTCATTCTACAAGGCCACCATCACCCTGATAACAAAACCAGGCAAAGATATCACAAAAAAAGAAAATTACAGACCAATATCACTGATGAACATAGATGCAAAAATCCTCAACAAAATACTAGCAAACAGAGTCCAACAACACATTAAAAAGATCATACACCATGATCAAGTGGGATTTACCCCAAGGATGCAAGGATTCTTCAATATACGCAAATCAATCAATGTGTTACACTGTATTAACAAACTAAAGAATAAAAACCATATGATCATCTCAATAGACACAGAAAAAGATTCAACACCCATTTATGATAAAAACTCTCCAGAAAGTGGGCAGAGAGGGAACATACCTATGTATGAACATACCGTACATAATAAAGGTCATATATGACAAACCCACAGCAAACATCATTCTCAAAGATGAAAAACTGAAAGCATTTCCTCTAAGATCAGGAACAAGACAAGGATGTCCACTCTTGCCACTATTATTCAACACAGTATTGGAAGTCCTAGCCACAGCAATCAGAGAAGAAAAAGAAATAAAAGGAATACAAATTGGAAAAGAAGTAAAACTGTCACTGTTTGCAGATGACATGATACTATACATAGAAAATCCTAAAGATGCCACCAGAAAACCACTAGAACTCATCAATGAATTTGGTAAGGTTGCAGGATACAAAATTAATACACAGAAATCTCTTGCATTCTTATACACTAACAACGAAAGATCAGAAAAAGAAATTAAGGAAACAATCCCATTTATCATCGCAACAAAAAGAATAAAATACCTTGGAATAAACCTACCTAAGGAGGCAAAAGACCTGTATTCAGAAAACTATAAAACACTGATGAAAGAAATAAAAGATTACACAGATGGAGAGATACACCATGCTCCTGGATTCAAAGAATCAATATTGTGAAAATGACTATACTTCCCAAAGCAATCTACAGGTTCAATGCAATCCCTATCAAAGTACCAATGGCATTTTTCACAGAACTACAACAAAAAATTTTACAATTTGTATGGAAACACAAAAGACCCCTAATAGCCAAAGCAACCTTGAGAAAGAAAAACGGAGCTGGAGGAATCAGCCTCCCCAACTTCAGACTATACTACATAGGTACAGTAATCAAGACAGTATGGTACTGGCACAAAAACAGAAATACAGATCAGTGGTACAGGATAGAAAGCCCAGAGATAAACCTACTCACCTACGGTTACCTAATCTATGACAAAGGAGGCAAGAGTATACAATGGAGAAAAGACAGCCTCTTCAATAAATGGTGCTGGGAAAACTGGACAACTACATGCAAAAGAATGAAATTAGAACACTACCTAAAACCAGACACAAAAATAACCTCATAATGGATTAAAGACCTAAATGTAAGACTGGACACTATAAAACTCTTAAAGAGAAAACATAGGAAAAACACTCTGAAATAAATCACAGCAAGATCTTTTATGACACACCTCCTAGAGAAATGGAAATAAAGACAAAAATAAGCAAGTGGGACCTAAACTTAAAAGCTTTTTCACAGCAAAGGAAACCATAAACAAGATGAAAAGACAACTCATAGAATGGGAGAACATATTTGCAAATGAAGCAGCAGAGAAGGGATTAATCTCCAAAACATATAAACAGCTCATGCAGCTCAATATCAAAAAAACAAACAACACAATCAAAAAATGGGCGGAAGACCTAAACAGACATTTCACCAAAGAAGACACACAGATGGCCAAGAGGCACATGAAAAGATGCTCAACATCACTAATTTTTAGAGAAATGCAACTCAAAACTACAATGAGAAAAAAAAAAACTACAATGTGGTATCACCTCACACCAGTCAAAACAATCATCATCAAAAAATCTACAATAAAAAAAAAAAAATGTACAATAAATGCTGGAGAGCGTGTGGAGAAAAGGGATCCCTCTTGCACTGTTGGTGGGAATGTATATTGATACAGCCACTGTGGAGAACAGTATGGAGGTTCCTTAAAAAACTAAAAACAGAACTATCATATGACCCAGCAATCCCACTACAGGGCATATACCTTGAGAAAAACATAATCCAAAATGACACATGTACCCCAATGTTCATTGCAGCACTATTTCAATAGCCAGCCAGGACATGGAAACAACCTAAATATCCATCGATAGATGAATGGATAAAGAAGATGTGGTGTGTGTGTGCATGCACGCATGTGTATATATGCACACACACACACACACACACACTATATATATATATATATATATATATATATACATATATATATGTATATATGTGTAT
>NW_020175432.1:4165105-4187933 GCF_003031525.2 Neophocaena asiaeorientalis asiaeorientalis
CACACACACACTATATATATATATATATATATATATAAAATGGAATATTACTCAGCCATAAAAATAAATGAAATTGGGGCTTCCCTGGTGGCACAGTGGTTAAGAATCTGCCTGCGAATGCTGGGGACACGGGTTAGGGCCCTGGTCTGGGAAGATTCCACATGCTGTGGAGCAACTAAGCCTGTGTGCCACAACTACTGAGCCTGTGCTCTAGAGCCCGCGAACCACAACTACTGAAGCCCGCGTGCCACAACTACTGAGCCTGCGAACCACAACTACTGAGCCTGCGTGCCACAACTACTGAAGCCTGCACACCTAGAGCCCATGCTCCACAACAAGAGAAGCCACTGCAATGAGAAGCTTGTGCACCACAATGAAGAGTAGCCCCCGCTCGCCACAACTAGAGAAAGCCCATGTGCAGCAACTAAGACCCAACGCAGCCAAAAATAAATAAATTAAAAGGATAAAGAAAATAAGCCTTAAAAAAAAAAAAGAAATGAAATTGGGTCATTTGTAGAGATGTAGATGGATGTAGAGTCTGTCACACAGAGTGAAATAAGTCAGAAGGAGAAAAACAAATATTGTATATTAACACATATATGTGGAATCTAGAAAAGTGGTACAGATGAACATATTTGCAGGCCAGGAATAGAAACGCAGAAGTAGAGAACAGACGTGTGGACACAGAGGGGGAAGGGGAGTGTGGGATGAATTGGGAGATTAGGTTTGACATAAATACAGTACCATGTATAAAATAGATAGCTAGTGGGAACATGCTGTAGAGCACAGGGAGCTCAGCTTGGTGCTCTGTATTAACCTAGATGGGTGGGATGGGTGGGGAGGGAGGTCCAAGAGGGTGGGGATATATGTATACATATAGCAGATTCACTTCACTGTACAGAAGAAACTAACACAACATTGTAAAGCAATTATACTCCAATAAAAAATAAAATTAGTTTCTAACATTACCCACAGGCTCAGATATTTGTCCCATCACAGGTCTCTCTTCTTAAAATCTATTCACCAAATAACAGTCATTGGAAGAACAACAAGCAAAGGCCCAAATATAAAAACAATTATTCACATGAAACTCCAAAAAAGGAGCTCTGTCATTAAGAAAGGTAGAATACATAAAACAGACTATAAAGATATCCAGGAACTGTCCAGTATCCAGATATCCAGTAGGAAAATCCCAACAAATACCACATTTTCCAATTGTCCCTTAACACAGAATAAAACTATAAAAAATTAAACCTGACTATGCACATATCAGAAATACAGTTCAATTCACCCATGGATCCAACAGACTTCAAAATGGGGAGAGAAAATATTAACTGATTCAAGGAAAAAGCACTGCCTTTTAATGTTATGTACTACTGTTGAAAGATGACTTGCAGAATTATATCACCCCAATATTCATTTTTGAAACTAGTAGAAACCCACACTCCAGTGATATACTTTAAGAAAGAGGCTTGATAAACAATATATTTACAACTTGTAAAAAACAATTCTTTTGTGTTGAAAGTTTTTTGGAACGTTATACATGGATTAATTTTCATCAAGCTTTCTCACGTTACTTACATTTATAATTTATTTCTGGTGGGAGTTTTAACATGTAACAATGAAGGCCAACTGAAGTCTTTCCCACGCTGTTTACATTCAAAAGGTTCTACCCTGTGAGTCTTTTCATGCCTTCGGAAGGAAGTGGGATGGCTGAAGGCCTTCCCACATTCTTTACATTCATAGGGTTTCTCTCCAGTGTGAGTTCTTTCATGTCTTCGAAAACTCTGATACCACCTGAAAGCTTTTCCACATTCCTTACATGCATAGGGTTTCTCTCCTGTGTGAGTCCTTTCATGTGTTTGCAAGGAACTGTAACCTCTGTAGGCTTTACCACATTGTTTACATTCATAGGGTTTTTCTCTAGTGTGAGTTCTTTCATGTGTTCTAAGATAACTTGGACACCTGAATGCTTTACTACATTTTTTACATTCATAGGGTTTTTCTCCAGTGTGATTTCTTTCATGTCTTCGAAAACTTTGATAACACCTGAAGGCCTTTCCACATTGTTTACATTCATAGGGTTTCTCTCCAGTATGAATTCTTATGTGTGTTTCTAAGGAAGTGTAATCTCTGCAGGCTTTTCCACACTGCTTACATTCATAGAGTTTCTCTCCAGTGTGTGTTCTTTCATGTAGTCGTAGCAAAGTTGAACAACTAAAGGCTCTTCCACACTCCTTACATTCATAGGGTTTCTCTCCAGTGTGAGTTCTTTCATGTTTTTGAAAGGAAGGGTAATACCTGAAGGTTTTACCACACTGTTTACATTCATAGGGTTTCTCTCCAGTGTGACTCCTTTGATGTATTCGAAATGAACTGGGAGAAATAAATGCTTTCTCACACTGCTTACATTTATAAGGTCCCACTCCAGTGTGAGTGATCATGTGCACTCGAAGGCTTGCAAGAGCTCTAAGGGCTTTCCCACATTCCTTACATTCATAAGGTTTTTCCCCAGTATGAGTTCTTTCATGTTTTCGAAAAGAACTGGGACAACTGAAGGCTTTACTACATTTTTGGCATTCATAGGGTTTTTCTCCAGTGTGATTTCTTTCATGTATTTGGAAACCTATATTAGAACTGAAAGTTTTACCACATGGCTTACATTCATAGGGTTTCTCTCCAGTATGAACTCTTTCATGTGTTTGGAAGGAAGGGTAATACCTGAAGGTTTTACCACATTGTTTACATTCATAAGGTTTCTTTCCATTGTGAGTTCTTTCATGTATTCTGAGGGAACTGGGACAACTGAATGCTTTACTACATTTTTTACATTCATAGGATTTCTCTCCTGTGTGAGTCCTCTCATGTATTTGTAAAGTTTGATGATATCTATAGGCTTTTCCACAATGTTTACATTTATAAGGTTTCTCTCCAGTGTGGGCTTTTTCATGTATCTGAAGTGAAGCTGAGGAACTAAAAGTTTTCTCACAATCCTTACACTTATAAGAGGCACCTCCAGTATGTGTTACCATGTGTCTCTGAAAAGTTTCGAGCTGCACGAAGGCTTTCCCACACTCCTTACATTTATAGGTTTTCCCTCCAGTGTGATTTCCTTTATGTTTTTCAAAACACTGCAGATAACTAAAGGCTTTCCCACATACATTACATTTATATGGCTTCTCTCCATTTTTCTGATAATCATATGGCTTGTGTCCAACGTGACTTCTGGTGTACCTATTATGGGATGAATGATGCATGAGGGCTTTTCCACATACTTTGTGTTCCCATGGTTTTACTCTGATAAGAGTTTTCTTGTTCAGATTGAGATTTGGAATAAGGCTGAGGTTTTCTCTGCATGGACTATCCTCTTTCCCTTCACATATTCTCCCTACCTTACGACTCCTGCAAAAAACAAGGAGGAATTATTAATGATCTCTTTATTAATGATTTCATGCTTATTACAATATTTCAGCTACAATTTTATTATTTGTAGCAAAACTATAGGTATTTTTCTATTTCGGGTGAATTGTTCAAAACTGAATATACTGAATGCTCCGCGAGAGGACTCACCCTTGCTCACCAAAACGGTGATATTTATACATAGGGATTATTAATGCTATTTCCAAGTAAACTATTTTGCAAACACTGAACATTATGTCATATGTAAGAAAGTAATTTGGTGAAAATTTTCTGAAAAGCAATAAATTTGAAGCATGGATTGTCTTGTTTCTTTTTAAGATCTGGTACAATAATATAATTCTCATGTGAAACACTGCTTTCTGCTGGGAGTGCCACTCACCTTAGTTTTGTCCCCTGGTTTTTGCACTTATCTTCAATGTCATGATCTTTCCATGTTTCTCCTAAAATGCAGACACAGAAAAATGATTCCAAAGTATTAGAAGTTATAGAAAAATTATTAGATTCTAGTGCTACAGTGAGCTGTGACCATACCTAGTTTATTTACCAATGTCCTCCCTGTACACATTCCACCTCTTAATAATATTGTAGGGCAGAACAACTTGACCTTTGACTGACAAGGTGAAGGTAAGTTGTCATCCTTACCTACTGAGGCCAGGTTCCTGAAGGTTTCCCCCATCACATCTCTGTAGAGTTTCTTCTGTGAAAAATCCAGTAAAGCCCACTCTTCCAGGGTGAAGTTCACAGCAACATCCTCAAAGACCACTGCGTCCTACAACATCCCATATATATGTATGGTAGGATGAGTAAGACTGACAGCACTGGACATCTATACTCCATTTATAAGGAAGGTTACATATGATTCTGCTATCTCCCAACATTTATTCTCTGACTTGATCATCAGAAACTAATTCTCTGTCCATACTTACTTCCTCATAAATTTAACAGCATCAGGAACACATGAACATTATTTACATAGTTTTACTGCGATCACATTACAAATCCTATTGCTGGGTCCAAAGCATGTTGGGAAATGTCAGAAATGCTATAAAAATGAAATAAATATTATCAATTTAAGACCATCCATTGGTGAGAAAAACTCTTTCCTCCCGTTTCTTATTATCCACCATTTACACACTCCATGACGCAGAGTGTGTAATATCCTGTAATAAACCATAATGGAAAAGAATATGAAAAAGAATATGTATATATATGCATAACTGAATCACTCTGCTGTATAGCAGAAACTAACACAACATTGTAAATCAACTATACTTCAATACGATAAATTTAAAAAGAGGGACTTTATCTTAATGACAAAGGTGTCAATTCTCCATGAAGGCATAACAATCATTCATGTGTACATGCATCACAACAGATTGGCAAAATATATGAGGCCAAAACTGATAGAATGCAAGAAAGTAAGTGAATCCACTACTAGTTGTAGACTTCAACACCTCCTTACCATGAATTATCAATTGCAGCAGGCAGAAAATTAGGAAGGACAGAACTGAAATCAATAGCACCATGGAACAACTGGATTTAATTGTAATCCATGGAAATCATTCTTCTCAAGTTCATAAGGAACATTCACCAAGACAGAACACATTCTGGGACATAAAACATACTTTAACAAATTTGAAAGGACAACAGTCATTCAAAATATGCTCTCACACCACACAGGCACTAGTCTAGAAATCAGTAACATGAAGATAGTTAGAAACTCCCCAAAATACGTGGAGATTCAACAATACGCTTCTAAATAATACGTGGGATCAAAAAAGAAGTCCCAAGAGAAATGAAAAATTATTTTGAAGTAAATGAAAATACAACTAATCAAGGGTTGTGGGATGCAGCAAAACAATGCTTAGAGGGAAATTTATGCCACTGAACAAATACACCAGAAAAAAAAGAAAAATCTATAATCAACAATGTAAATATCTACCTTTGGAAGGAAAAGAACAATTTAAACCCAAAGTAAGCAGAATAAAAGAAATAATAAAAATTGGGGGGAAAAATCAGTGGAGTATATTAAAAGAAAAAAGCTGGTTCTTTGACAAGATCAATGAAACGGATAAACATCTTGTAATCATAACTAAGAAAAAGAGAGAAATTACAACACAAGACCATCAGGGGTGACCAGAAGGTATGGGAGGTGGGTGCTGAAGCCTCTTCACTATAGTGAAGGAGTCTCTGAGGACACTACCAGGTGTGCCTGTTGTATGGCAACAGTCTTGAGCCTTCTATGGTAGGGCTGTCCATTCAAGGTGGCCCAATTTCCAAGTAACCGCATAAATGGGCTCCGGTAAATTTATAAACAAGGGATATGTTGCCTCCCAAACATCACAAGAATCTAGACAATGTTGTGAGTGCTGAGATGGACTATTGGTATTTCTTCATGGTGCCAGGAAGGGGTGGGCTTCTGTTTATTAATTTTTTTTTAATGTATTCATTAAAGGTATCCGGGCCTCATATGTTTGGAGCAATGCCCATCCACTTTTTACAAGCCCACCTTTTTCAATACTGTATGTCCTGAATATCAAATGAACTTCCTCAGAAGAGATGTCATTAATGTCATATCTCTGCTCGTGGCACAAGGTGGATGCAGTTCAGATCCTGCCTGCAGAGACTGTGTGTGTTCACAGTGGTGTTGAGGTTCCCTGACGGTAACCAGTTAAAGGTGTATCATGTCCTTTCAGAGGTGAAGGCCAAGTGCAGCTGAGAGGCTGTTGAAACAGGAACTGAACAGAACAGACGTAGCCAAATCTGTGAGAGTAGAATGTTGAGCAGAATGTTTAGCAGTTGCTGAGTAGATGGAGTCAGTAATTTCCATAATGCTGGGGACTAGGAATAAGGGGTTTCTGTGATGGGACAACAGCCTCAAGGTAGTAGCATTCCACTGTGAGGTGTTTTTCACTCTTTCCAGGTTTAATAACAGGTCAAATTAGGCTGTTCAAGGCAGAAGCCCTGGGGATAATCACTTCTTCCCAAAATAACAGGTTTCTTAAAGTTTTCAATCCTCATAGGCCCTGTTTAACTTACACTGGATCATATAACTAATTTAACTAAGGGGTAAGGACCATGGAGTCTCATTTTGTGAAGCCAATTTGGAAGTGGCAAGAACTTAATTTAACTTAATTTTAATTTATGGTTTATTGGTTCAGAGCTTTCCTGCTCACTATGAGACATTTTGTGACAATGGGTGCTATGATCGTAAGGAGAGGCAAAGAGTTCTGATGGTTATGATGAACTATACCAATCTGCCCTCTATATTATATTCCATACTTCCTCTAAGATCATGCAGTACACCTTGCTTAAATCTACTGAGATTCTAGGTGTAACTAACTTGAGATCTCTCACTCAATAATTGTAGGAAGGTTTGTGAATTACGGCATTATAGGAGACTGTAACATTAATTCAAAACCTATGTTCTGAAGAGGTTCAAAAAGCAAGGACTTTTTGCCGAAAGCTTTCTCTGCATCTATGGAGATGATCATATGGTTTTTCTCCTTCTATTTGTTAATATGGTGTATCACGTTGAGTGATTTGCGTATATTGAAGGATCCTTGCATTTCTGGAATAAACCCCAATTGACCATGGTGTATGATCCTTTTAATGTGCTGTTGGATTCTGTTTGCTAGTATTTTGTTGAGGACTTTTGCATCTATGTTCGTCAGTGATATTGGCCTGTAGTTTTCTTTCTTTGTGACATCTTTGTCTGATTTTGGTATCAAGGTGATGGTGGCCTCATAGAAAGAATTTGGGAGTGTTCTTCCCTCTGCTATATTTTGGAAGAGTTTGAGAAGGATAGGTGTTAGCTCTTCTCTAAATGTTTGATAGAATTCGCCTGTGAAGCCATCTGGTCCTGGGGGCTTTTGTTTGTTGGAAGATTTTTAATCACAGTTTCAATTTCAGGGCTTGTGATTGGTCTGTTCATACTTTCTATTTCTTCCTGATTCAATAAAATAAAATAAAATAAACTACACTTTCTCATAATTCAAAAAAAAAAGCAAGGACTGCCCGTTTTATCTTTTTGGTTATGTAAATTTTTTAGTATAATTTGGATTTCCAACTGGAAAGTTGTGAGCTTTTTTTCTATACATTTTTCCTTTTGTTCCTTCTTTCCCGTCCTTCCCTATATTATATATACTTTGGAAAAGAGGGTGTCCTCTCTACCCTGGGACTCGTAAAATTTTTCCCTCAGGGGTGCACACTAGTGCCATCCGGATCAGAGGTCTCCTCCACGACTACCGGGTATTTTAGAGTTTTTAGTTTAAGTTTGAACTAATCCCTTTGCCGTACCACAGTGAGGCTATGGGTGTTGTCCCCCGTAACTCAGAGGGTCAGGATCTTCATTGCAGTAGAGGCAGGGGCAGCAGCAGCAGAGGTGAGCCCTCATATTAGGAGAGTGGACTCAGCTCACCACCTACTGGCTGCCTTTCCCAGTCTCCTTCTCTCTCTGAAATACCTGATCTTTAAGGAGTGGCCATCTCATGGGCTCACCTCATTCACAGGGTATATAATCAGCCCTTTACTCCCCAAAGACAAGGCAATCCCAGCCTCAGTTACACTTTTACTTAAAGACACTGATAGGTTTCAGCCAACACATCGACTGAGGACCACTTTAACAAAGGAGCCTTTCTCATACTCCTGCTCAGAGAGGACAACGAATTACCAAAACTTCCAACTCGGTGTCCTCTGTATATAGAACCCAGGGTTGGTGGGGTCAGCAATGCCACACAGGGCAGCTCAGTGCAGAGGAGGAGCTCCTCAGCAAAGAGCAGCTCACAGGGCAGGAGCCTCCAGGCTTTCTTATCAGCCTGTCCAGGTAAGAACTAGGGGAAGAGGGAGGGGTGAGGCTTAACTTTCAGTAGTCAAACATCAAATATGTGGACCCCCGACAGCTCATTATAAGAACAAATCCAGAAAGCATTAGCACTGGTTTGTTCTTATACAAAGAAACACTAACAAAATGATCAAGAAGTAATCAAAACTGGTTATTTCAAGGTGGCTGGAATAAGAGCAGAGAAGTAGAACAGGACATGTAAGTTAGTTTCCTATCTTAGGAATTTTTAAGAAAATCAACCTTTCCATGCATTAGTTACTGAAAATAAGAAAAGAAATTTACATACACTGCCTTTTCCTATGATTAATCATTATTTTAAATCATTATTTTAAATTTTAATCATTATTTTAAATTCAACTTACAATTTTTCGACTTTCAACAGATACAACCATCCTGTGCCCATACAACCATTCTATTTTTCCCATTCAGTACAGTACTCAATAAAGTACATCAGACAGTCAACACTTTATTATAAAACAGGCTTCGTGTTAGATGATTCTACCCAAATGTAGGCTAATGTGAGTGTTCTGAGCATGTTTAAGGCAGACTAGGCTAAGCTATGATGTTCAGTAAGTAAGGTGTATTAAATGCATTTTCAACTATCAATATTTTAAATTTACGATGGGATTATTGGGATGTAAGCCCATCATAAATTGAGTAAGATCTGTAATAGTTCCTCCCTCCACTATATTTAACATAAAATATTTTATAGTATGAGTAGCATATTATAATACATTAGGGGTTTCAATTAAGCCCTGAAAGGTACTAGAAATTTCAAAGATTTCCATAGGCTTTGAGGTGTTTTCCTCATATCAATGAAAAAGAAATTCAACTGCTTTTTCCTCGCATGTATTAAAATAGGAATTCATTTGCCTTAGGAATAGTATAGCCTCTTAAAAGTCAAAGTTCTCTAGAGACATGGACAGACACTGACCTAAAAAAATGAAAGAAGCAGGGCTTCCCTGGTGGCACAGTGGTTGAGAGTCTGCCTGCCGATGCAGGGGACACGGGTTCGTGCCCCGGTCTGGGAAGATCCCACATGCCGCGGAACGGCTAGGCCCGTGAGCCATGGCCGCTGAGCCTGTGCGTCCGGAGCCTGTGCCCCGCAATGGGAGAGGCCACAACAGTGAGAGGCCCGCATACCGCAAAAAAAAAAAGAAAAAAGAAAGAAGCACCTGAGAACTTAAAAACACCCATATCTCACATCTTGAGGGTCTCCTGCCTAAATGGAACCAAAATTCTACCTGGTTCCACAATTTTCTTATCTTACACTGTATGTGTCAACCAACTTACATAGTATAACCCCAAATGCCAATGAGAACCAGAATCAACACAGATATGCAGCATGCTTCGCTACAATTCAGAAAACAAAAACACCACCACGTTCACAAAGTTGAACATAATCGCAACTTGGGCTCTAAACACTCCTGGTTGAGATGTAACCCCCTACAGTGTGTCAGCCTCTGGTGAAGGAGGGTAGGGACACCTGAGCAGCCACAAGAAAGAACACTAGGAGCTCCATACGTCCTCCCCCCTGTAAGCATGGATGCTCTCCCTCCTCCAGGCTTCTACTCTCACAAGTGAGGAAACTCTCAGCCTGATTCTGTTTAAGGGTCTGACCCAAATGAAGTCCCAAATTCATCAACCCTTTGTCCATGAGACAGAACACCTGACCTTAAGACTTTCTCAATGTGCACCAATTACATTCTGAATGCAAAACGTCAGCATAAGGCCTAAAAATGTCTAGACCTAAGGAACCACAACTACAAACTCAGAAATACCATCACGACACACCTCCCACCCCCGTGCGCACATGCATCCCCAGTGTTCCAGCGGGTTGGTAGCTTTTCTCAGTATAAAGGACTCCCTCTGTGGTGGGTGTGACCAGGAAGAACACCAGCAGAAGGAGGTTCTCCAGGAAGAATCCAACAGGTCTTTAAGTATTTCCCTTTGCAGACAAAATGGGAGCCATAGCTTGGGCCAGGCCGCTGCTCCACTCTGCAGCTGCTCTGGAACAATGCTGATACTTTAAATGACACAAAGCCAGTGTGTGAACAATCCCAAAAGTCACTCAAACCCAGCATTTACATAGAAAGGAGGGAAGAAAACTGTAAGGCACTTTGACAAGTTCAAAGAGAAAACCCCAAATATCTATTCAGGTGTCAGGTAATTATTATTTCCAGGGAAAGAAACTGGTTTGTAAACAACTGATCATACTGGAACACTTCTACTCTGCAATTCTAAGCCCTGGAAATTTACTTGAAGACACCCAAAAGTAAAGAATAGACCTCAGGAACTTCCTATACATGCTCAGGGGAATAAAGAGTGAAAGAATCCTATACAAATGGAACGTGTAATACTGGAACATATCATTTTCTTCTAAAATTCACCTCTTTCTTGCCTGTTTAGAACTATTTTATACTCTCTTTGAAGCTCTATTGATTAAATACATTTTACCTCTATTGAAAAACTCAGACTTAAATAAGTGAAAAAAATCTTTCTGAGGTGACAAACCCAGAGAGGGGCTGTTCTGACAAAACACCCAGGAAAATTTCCAAAGAAGAACCTCCACCCAAAGCACTTCCCATAGGATGTGTGTGTGCAGGACAGATTAGGGGGAGAGGCAAGAGGATTTGATGCAACCTAGTTCTAAGTGGTTATTCTTGGCTTTTCTCTCACGAAAACAGCCACAGGCAAATATAAATCTTTTAAAAACAGCATTCCATGACTCTGGAGAAAAAAGATAAAATATTGGATCTGTGTGACATGCAGCCGGAAGACAAACAGTTAGCTGATTATAATGTGAATTAGAGAGGGGAAGTTGGCTCTGGGAAGGAGGTGAGGGATCTGAACATTTAGGGATTTATTATCAGTCCTAGGAAGAGCTACGGCGGGGGGACGGGAGCATGGATTTGAGACTCCGCTTCCCAAATATGTGGAAAACTCAGGAGAAAACAGGTGACCCCTGGGAGAAAGGGACCGGGAACACCGCAGACTACAGCTCCTCCCACGCACGAACCCCAGGGACCGAGGCCTGATTGTCACTAATGACCCTCTCCGTGGTTACCGCACAGTCTGGGGAGACGCGGGGACGTAGGCACAGCGCTGCCCAGCGAAGCTCTGGGGTCGGGCGCTGAGCTAAATAACGGGACAGGACGCCCGGCGTCCAGCTGCCGTCCCAGCGTCCACGCTGCGGGCGGGAGGAGACTGAGGTCCGAGCCCCGCCACAGCCGGTTCCCACAAGACGCTCCGCCCCGACTCCACACTCAGGGGCAGCACACTCACCATTTCTAGGTTTCCTGGGTCTCCCTGAGTCCTTCCTACGGCTCCCACGACCAGTGCAGGTCACAGCGCAACACAGACCACGGCCCGCCTACCAGGAACCGTGAACCACAGGCTATACCCGATCTCCGGCGAGGCCGGCGCCGATAGGGACGTCCACTCCGGTGCGGTACGTCGCCCCCACCCACCTGCTCCAGCGGCGCCCCTGATTGGATAGCTCGGAGGGCCACGCCCCTCAGCTTGAGCTACAACAGGAGGGAGGATGCGCTGCTCACCCGAACCACCTTCTGCCAGTGGGTGGGAACCTGACCCAGCCACGATCGTTTGTATGGAGAAAAAACTTTCTCCTGGCCTGGGGCTGCCTCTACAGTTTTTTTCTCCCAGCTCTTCGTGAACATGTGGTCACAATTTACAGGGAATTCTTGAGTTTTCGTGAAACAAGCACACAGCATGAGGGTGGGCCAGGCCACACTGGAACAAGAGGGTCTTCTGTCTCTAGGGATCAAGGGCTTGGCATAGGGCTGTCAGGCCACTCAGGGAACTGCAACCGTTGTTCAGAAACACAAGACACTAAATGTGACCTCACCACTGATAATAAAGAACCCGGCTGCATTTGATCTTTGATCCTTGCAAGGATTGAGCCTTCCACCCATCCCTTTCCCACACCCACTTATTTGGCACTTAAGTGAAAGAAACCCAGGACACTTGGATCTGTGGGAAGTTTGAACCCAACAGCCCCAGCCTGGGCACAAGGACTCAGTCTAACCACAGGGTGTGAGATGTACTCATTAAACTATTAGGTCATGAAATAAAAATTCATATTCTAAGGCAAGTCAAGGAAAATTTAAACATAAAAAATTTTCTCTGCCCTTTGGCCTCCTCCTTCCCCTCTACTGTGCATTGTGTATCAGCATTATGCATCAACCAAACCTCCCCACCGGCAGAAATACCTGCTCAACCATAAAGAGCAACATTCTCCCAGTATCAAGAAGATAACTCCTTAGGAGATAGCCTTCCTGCTTAATCTTGTAAGGGGCCACGAATACCCATGACCCACTATTCATACTTACTTTGTACATGTAGCCCTGGATTGTGTAAACTGTCAGTAATACATCATTTAATGTGCAGCCCTCTGCCTCAAAATCTTATATAACTGTGCTTCAACATCTAGTGGGCAGAATAGTTCTTGGAGCTTTCTGAGGGTATATTTCCAGGTTATAATCCTCAATTTGGCTCGAATAAAATTTTCCATTTCTTTCTTAGATCGACTAATTAATTTTTTTGTCAACACAGGTTTCATTAAATTCACATTTTACATTGGAAGGAAATTTATTTTAGATCAGATTTTGCCAGTGTTTCTCGAGAACTTCAAAATGTAACTGACTACAATGTCCCTAAGGCAACTGATTCCGATTTTCACTGATAGAAGAAAAATAGTAAGTCTTTATCTAAACAGGGAAGTATCTGGAAATCTGCGTCCCGCTCCCACCAGCTTTACTGAGGTATGACTAATAAAACTGCCTGTATTTAAAGATTACAATGTGATGATTTAATATACGGTATCCCGGGGCTTCCCTGGTGGCGCAGTGGTTGGGAGTCCGCCTGCCAATGCGGGGGACACGGGTTCGTGCCCCGGTCTGGGAGAATCCCACATGCCGCGGAGTGGCTGGGCCCGTGAGCCATGGCCGCTGGGCCTGCGCGTCCGGAGCCTGTGCTCCGCGGCAGGAGAGGCCACTACAGTGAGAGGCCTGCGTACCGCAAAACAAACAAACAAACAAAACAAGAAAAATATACGGTATCCTACATTGTATACTTGAAATCAGCCAAGACAGTGGATTAAGTAATCTCACCACCCACACAAAAAGTAACCATGTGGGGTGATGGATGTGTTAATCAATCTGGAAACTCTTATATGCCTACAAGATTGAATTGCACAACTCTTAATGTATTTAATTTATATGAACACCTTTATTGAGACAATGTAGATACCATACAATGCATCACATTAAAGAGTACAATTCAAAGGTTTTCAGTATATTCCCAGATATATACAATCATTCCCACAGTTGATCTTTGAAGATATTCATCATCTCAAAAAGAAATTCCTCTTCACTTTTTCACTCCCAACATCCCATCTTCCTCCTCCAATATCCAGCCTTAGGAAACCTTAATCTACTATCTGTCTCTACAGATTTCCCTATTCAGGGCTCTCAAATGGATGGAATTATGTAATATATGGTTTCTGTGATTGACTTCATTCATTCAGCATAGCTTTTTCAAGGTACACCCATGCTGTAGCATTGATCAATATTTCATTAATTTTTATGGCCAAATAATATTCCACTAGATGGATAAAATGTTTTGTTTACCCTTTCATCTGTTAATAGACATTCAGATTATTTCCACTTTTTGGCTACTATGAGTAACATTGCTATAAATTTCATGTACAAATTTTGTTTGACCGCATGTTTTCATTTTCCATAGGCATATAGCTGGGAAAGGAACTGGGGGGTCATATGATAATTATAGATTTAATTTTTGAGAAACTGCCTGACTGTTGATCAAGTGGCTGCACCATTTGTGAATAAAATATTTCAAGTGTTGATAGAAAAAAAGGATCTAACTAGAATTTATTGTTGAGCAAAATTATCCTTCAAAGGTAAAGGGGAAATAAAGACTTTGAGACAGGGTTTCCCTAGTGGCGCAGTGGTTGGTAATCCGCCTGCCAAAGCAGGGGCCCACCTACCAAAACAAGGGAGGAAGGTTCGAGACCTGGTCCGGGAGGATCCCACATGCCGTGGAGCAACTGAGCCTGTGAGCCACAACTGCTGAGCCTGTGCTATGGAGGCTGCGAGCCACAACTACTGAGGCCCGTGCGCCTGGAGCCCATGCTCTGCAACAAGAGAAGCCACCACAATG
Source organism: Neophocaena asiaeorientalis asiaeorientalis (assembly GCF_003031525.2). Classification (NCBI taxonomy): domain Eukaryota; kingdom Metazoa; phylum Chordata; class Mammalia; order Artiodactyla; family Phocoenidae; genus Neophocaena; species Neophocaena asiaeorientalis. The sequence continues at coordinate 4,179,570 of NW_020175432.1, forward strand.
AGAAGCCCGTGCGTCGCAACGAGGAGTGGCGCCCGCTCACTGCAACTAGAGAAAGCCTGCGCGCAGCAACGAAGACCCAACGCAGCCTAAAATAAATAAATTTATTCAAAAAAAGAATTTATAAAGACTTTGAGACAAACATATTAGGGTATTTGTCACCAGTACACCTGCTTTGCAAGAGATGTTAAAGGAAATTCTTCAAAAGGAAGGAAAGTGATAAAGGGAGAGCTTTTGAGAAAAAAATAAATGAGGGGAAAATATCACTTTAAAAAGTTCTTAATTAATCTGATAGATAACAATTATTGAAAATAATACCAGAAACAATTTATTTGGTAATTATAGCTTATGGATAAGCAAAATGAATGACAGCAATGTTGAAAGGGACAGGAAGAGAGGAATTGGGAATATGAGGAATTTATACAACCAGTGAAGTGGTTTAGTGATACTTAAAGGTCGACTTGGGTTAACTGTAAATGTATACTACAATTCAAGAGCCACCAGTAATAAAGTAAGTAAAGTATAATTGATATGCTAGGAGAAGAAAAAATAGAATCAAGTAAAATGCTCAAAGCCGAGAAGACAGAAAAAAGGCAGAAGACAAAAGGGGAAAAAAAACAACAAGGGCAACAACTGGAAACCACAAAAATTATTGTAGATATTAATGCAACTGTATCAATAATCACTTTAAAAGTCAATGGTCTAAATACAACAATCGAAAGACAGATACTGTCAGAATGGATAAAAAAACAACACCCAATTATGTATTGTCTGTAACAAACTGACATTAACATTAGAGACAGATGGAGTAAGACTAAGATATGTAAAGATGTATCATGTTAACAAAAGAAATAGTTGAGGGGACTTCCTTGGCAGTCCAGTGGTTAAGACTCTGATCCAGTGGTTAAGACTCCATGATTCCAATGTAGGGGGAGCAGGTTCAATCCCCGGTTGGGGAATTAAGATCCCACATGCTGTGCGGTATGGACAAAACATTAAAAAAATTTTTTTTAAATAGTTGAAATATCTAATTTCAGGTAAAGCACAGGGATAAAATGGGGCATTACATAATGATAAAGGGGTCAAGTCTCTAAGGAGACACAGCAATCCTTGTGCTTATGCACACAATAAAGTGGCAAAATACACCAGGGAAAAATGGATAGAACTGCAAGGAGAAATAGATGACTCCACTATTATTACTGGAGACTTCAACACTCCTCCATTAATAATTATGAGAACCAGCAGCAACTGGATTTAATTGAAAACTGTGAAATAACTCCATCAAGCAACAGCAGAATATATATTCTTCTCAAGTGCATATGGAAAATTCATGAAGATAAAACACATTGTATAACATAAAACACACCTTAACAAATCTGAAAGAAGAGAAATCATATAAAATATGCTTTCAGACCACAAAGGCATTAGTCTAGAAATCAATAACAGAAAGATATTGGGAACTCCTCAAATACTTGGAGATTAAACAACACACTTCTAAATAACTCATGGATCAAAGGAGACTCAAGAGCAATTAAAAATTATTTTGAATTAAACAAAAATGAAAGTACAATTGATTAAAATTGTGGGATCTAGCAAAAAGTGCTTAAAGGAAATTTATAGCATTGAAGGCATACACTTGAAAAAAGAGATCTGTGTAATAAGTGATCTAAACCTCAACCTTACACAACTAGAAAAAGATGAGCAAATTAAACGAAAATTAAGCACGAGAAGATAAATAATAAAAGTTGGAGAAGAAATCAATGAAATTATGGGAAGCCAATGGAGAAAACCCAACAAAACCAAAAGCTGGCTCTTTGAGAATATTAATAAAATTAAGATACGTGTACACAAGCTGAGGAAAAAAAGAGGGAAAAAAGAAATTATTAGTATCAGGAACAAAAAGGGAGAAAATAAAACTGTAAAAGCATTTGACAAAATACATGACAGCGAACAACAAATAGAAGGGAAGTTCCTCTTCCTGAGAAAGACCATCTACAAGAAATCTGTGGTTAACAGGATACTTATGGTGAGAAACCAGATGCTTTCCTGGTAAGATCAAGAAGGCAATGGATGGCCCCTCTCTCACCAGTCCTAGTCAACACTGTACCAGAAGTCTAAGCTAATCCAATGAAAGAAAATACAAGGAAAGGAAATAAAAGGTATACAGAATGGGAAGTAGGAAATAAAACTGTCTTTTGTCACATATGACATGATTATGGAGAAAAACTCAAAGAATCAACAATAACGAAGAAAACCTCTTGAACTAAAATAAGAGAGTAGATTAAGGTTGAAGGATAAATGGTTATACAAAAGTCAACGCCTTCCTATAGATCATAAATGGTTAATATACAAAAGTCAGTGCTTTCCTATCGTTCCAAACAAATATAGTCAATTGATCTTTGACGAAGACCCAAAAGCAATATAATGGAAAAAAAGTCTTTTCAACACATAGTGCCAGGGAAACTAGATAGCCACCTGCCAAAAACAAAAACAACATCAAAAAATCCCTACCACGTAATCAATCAATCAATGTACCTAGACACAAATCATAAACCTTCCATAGGAATTAACTGAAAATGGATTATAGATCTTATGTAAAATGCAAAACTACAAAACTCCTAGAGGATAACACAGGAGAAAACCTAGGTGATCTTGGCTTTGGTGATACATTTTTAGAAACAACACCAAAAGCAAGATCAATGAAAGAAAAAAATAGTAAGTCTGACTTCACTAAAATGAAAACTTGTTCTGTGAAATGCAGTGTTAAGAGATTAAAAACACAAGCTGAAGTCTGGGAGAAAATCTTTGTAAAACACTTCTCTTGTAAAGGACTGGTATTCAACATGTCCATTTATAAGAACTCTTATAAATCAATATATCAAACAATTAAAAATGGACAAAATATCTGAACACATACCTCACCAAAGAAGATATATGAATGGTAAATAGGCATAAGAAAAGATGCTCAACATCATATGTCAACAGGAGTTGTAAATAAAAGAAGAATGAGATACTACTAGACACTATTATGGCTCAAATCAAAACATCAAGAACAAACACCAAATGATGGAGAAGATGTGCAGCAACATGAACCCTCACTCACTGCTGGTGGTAATGTGAAATGATATGCCTACTTTGGCAGTTTCTTGAAACGAAACCTATTCTTACCAGGTTCCTCCTAGCAAGCAGGTTCCTTCCTATTTCCCCAAATGAGTTGAAACTTTCGTTCATAAAAAAACCTACATACAAATTTTTATAAGAGCTTTATTCATGATTGCCAAGACGTACAGGTAACCAAGATATCCTCCAATAAATAACAGAAAAAATAACCATGGGAACATCCATTCGATGAAATATTATTAAATATTTTTAATATTAAGATATTAATATTTAATATTATTAAAGGATATGAGGTGGAACTTCGCTGGTGCTCCAGTGGTTAAGACTCTGTGCTTCCACTGAAAGAGGTGCGGGTTTGATCCCTGGTCCGGGACCCACATGCCACGCGGTGCAGCAACAACAACAAAAAAAACAACCTCATGAAAGTGATAAGATATAAACTTAGTATTAAAAATAAAATAAAGATTATTTTTAAAAAAGGATATGAGGTATCAGGCCAAAAAGATATGGAGAAACCTTAAAATAAGACTGCTAAGTGATTGTATAGTTCTGGAAAGGCCAAAACTATGAGAAAGTGAAAGATCTTTGGTTGCCAGTGATTTTGGGGTGGGAGGGAGGAATAAAGAGGTGGAGCACAAGAGATTTTTAGAGCAGTGAAAGTACATGATACAGAAACGATAGGCACATGTCATTTCACAATTGTCAAAGCCCAGAGATTGTATAACACAGAATCAAAGCAATCTTACATGTAGATTTTAATGCATCAATACTGGTTCATCGAATGTAACAAATACACCACAGTAATACAAAATATTAAAAATAGGACAAACTACGTGGAGGCACAGGGGTTATGTGGGAACTCTTTACTTTCTGATCAAGTTTTCTGTAAACCAAAAACTGCTGTAAATAAAAGTCTGTTAGGAAAAAAAAAGATAAAGACAGATACATTAACATTCATCTCAGATGACTGATAACTGAAAAGGGCCATCTTTCATTCAACTGATTTGAATTTATTTCAATGAGTCATTATGATGCTCTTATGAGGCCTGGACCCTGAGACTTGGAAGAGAGGTTAAAACTACATTGAGGGCTTCCCTGGTGGTGCAGTGGTTAAGAATCCGCCTGCCAACGCAGGGGACATGGGTTCGAGCCCTGGTCCGGGAGGATCCCACATGCCGCGGAGCAACTGAGCCCGTGCGCCACAACTACTGAGCCTGTGCTCTAGAGCCCGTCAGCCACAACTACAGAAGCCCGCATGCCACAACTACTGACGCCTGTGCACCTAGAGCCCGTGCCCCGCAGTGAGAGGCCTGCACACTGCAACGAAGAGTGGTCCCCGCTTGCCCCCGCTGCTCGCCGCAACTAGAGAAAGCCTGTGCGCAGCAATGAAGACCCAATGTAGCCATAAATAAATAAATTAAAAAAAAAAAAAAAAAACTACATTGAATGCTGTGTTCCACAGCCCAGCCCTGGATATTCTGAGAAGTGAAATGAGTGCCTTGGTTACTATCAGTAGTGCCTGGGACTCTGACGTGGATAAGAGTGTCCTGGCGAGGCCTTAGTATATATACAGACAAGTGTTACCTTGATTTATATTGTGCCTGTTAGGCAAGAGATTCCCAGAATTCTTTTACCACAAACTCTTAGACAATCATCCAGGGGTCTGTAAACGCACGCTGTCCAAGCCAGTTGCTGATCAGGGCTCAGACGACAGCCTGATCTTTGGTCAGTTGTGGACCCTTGAGTCCCATCCTTCATCAGGATGTCCCAAATAAGGGATGAAAAGCAGCAACTGTGCCTGAGCTGGATCATGTATGAATGTGGAGATGTTATCTCTAATGTCTGAAACTCCCATCGCTTTTCACTCAGGGAATCCTAAGGAGCTCACGGGGAGCCTAGGGGTCTGGGGAGGGGGTGACCTTCTTCAGCACCTGGCAAGGGACCAAGGAGAGGGGAGGCCACCGCTCCTGCAGGTAGGTTACGACAGGGGGCCCAGTTTAGCTGTATCTTGCCTGAAGGGGGTCTCCATAGCTGAGCTGAGCTGAGCTCCTGGGGTGCTGTTCACAGGTCCCAAATCATAATGGGAATCTGGGTGAAGGGTCACATGCTCAGGGCTATCTGTGTTTAGCACAGCTCTGTCAGAAGGGATAACTGCAGCTCGAATGGCATATAGCGTGGAGCCTAGGGCAGTTACTGATGGCAATTCCAGGGGCAGGAGATGAGGTCACTGAAGCCTCTACTGTGAATCAGCGTCTGATGGCACTAAGGGAAGTGCCTGTCATCTGGCAGTTCGACCTGAGTCCAGAGCCTTTTTGTTTTTTTTTTGTAGGGGGAATATTCAAGGTGGGCCGATGTACAAGTAATAGTATAAATGGGCTCAAGTAAAATTCATAAACAAGGAATAACATGCCTCCAGAACACCAGAAGAATCTAGACAAGGTTGTGGGCACAGAGAGGGACAACAGTTATTTCTTCACTGTGTCAGGGAGAGCGGGCCCCAGGTTACCAAATAATTTTTTTTTTTTTTTGGCGGTACGCGGGCCTCTCACTGCCGCGGCCTCCCCCGCCGCGGAGCCCAGGCTCCGGACGCACAGGCCCAGCGGCCATGGCCCACGGGCGCAGCCGCTCTGCGGCACGCGGGATCCTCCCGTACCGGGGCACGAACCCGCGTCCCCTGCATTGGCAGGCGGACTCCCAACCACTGCGCCACCAGGGAAGCCCTTTGTCAGTATTTTTATGTTTTGAGGTCCTCAGAAAAGGATGTCATTGGTGTAATGTCACACCTGTGCTTCTGGAGCAAGGTGGCTACAGTTCAGATCCTGCCTGCAGAGACTGTGTGTGTTCACAGTGGTGTTGAGGTTCCCTGAGGGTAAATAGGTAAAGGTGTATCATATCCTTTCAGAGATGAAGGCAACTGCACCAGGTGAAGGTGTATCATATCCTTTCAGAAGTGAAGGCAAACTGCAGCTGAGAGGCTGTTGAAATAGAGAACAGAACAGACTTAGCCAAATCTGGGAGAGCAGGATATTCACATTGTTGAATGGGTAGAGCCAGTACTTTCCATAATCCTGGGGACAGGGAGTAGGGGTTTTTTGTGTAACCACAGCCTCACAGTTACAGTAATCCAGTGTGAAGTGTCATTCATTCTTTCCAGATTTAAGAACAGGTTAAGGGAATTCCCTGGAAGTCCAGTGGTTAGAACTCAGCGCTTTCCCCTGCCGGGGCCCAGGTTTGATCCCTGGTCAGGGAACTAAGATCCCACAAGCTAAAAAAAAAAAAAGAACAGGTTAAATGAGGCTGTTAAAAGGAGAAGCAGAAGGAATAATCACTTCTTCATTAAAAGGTGTTACACAATGGTTTTCAATCCTTCAAGGCCCAAGATTAAGGTTTAATTTATAGTGGGACAGACTAAATAATTTAACTGGGAGGTAAGGCCTGTGGTGTTCCATTTTCCCTATATAATTTGAAAGTGTCAAAGACTAAATTAAAATTTCATTTATAACTCAATGGTTCAGACCTTCCTCTGCTCAGTGTGGGATATCTTAAGACAATGGGTGCTATGACCAAGAGGAATTTAGTCCTCATGGTCAAGGTGAAACATATCCATTTGTCTTCTCTATGATATTTAGTTAACTCCCCTAAAATTATCCAGGATACCCTGCTTAAATTTTGTGGGATTCCCAGGTATCCCACATTTGAGCCCTAGTATTGATTATTTGCATGAAGGTTTGTGAATGAGTGCATTACAGCAAAAGGTAAAATTAATTCAGAACCTGTGATGTAGAGGCCCCAAAGCAGAATAGTGTCCTTTCATATCTTTTTTCTTATAAAAATTTTTTTTTATTTGTCTTTCCTTTCAACCTTTGTTGTGTAAATTCTTTTAGGATATTTTGAATTTCCAATTGGGTCGAAGTGTAGACATTTGTTTCCGTATTCTTTTTCCTTTGTTCTCTTCCTCCTATCTTTCCAGGGATTTTTTGGTCACTGGATATACTACCGGGGAGGTGGTATGCTCTCTACCCTGATATTTGTAAATTTTTTCATCTAGAGAGCCACAAAAAAGTGCCATCCCCCATGACAACTGTTACCTTGTAAATGTTAAAAACAAGATAACACACTCAAAATGAGATCACTTATACTAAGGAGCATGTCACCAAACCAAGTTAATTATAGTTTCAGCTGTCCCCAAAATGGAATCTTAAACCATCAATCAGGAATTGCCCGTTCAGCACTAGTTAAGTAATCTGCCACACAGACCGCTACTATCCCCTAAAGGAATAGTATTGATACCTTGCCAGACCAATCCACTTTTCCATAGTATTAAAGTTCTTTGTCCCCACTCCCTTCTGCCTACCTGAGCCTTCCATTTTGTGCAGCTCTTCGAAGTTCCTTTCTGCTAGATGAGATGCTGACTGATGCATGAATCACTGAATAAAGCCAATAAGATATTTTAAATTTATCAGTTGAATTTTGTTTAGTATAAAGCTTAAGGATTGCTTAAGCTTTGCTGTGCCACAGTGAGACCATGGTTGTTGTCCCCCATAAACCTGATGGTGGGGATCTTTGTTACCACAGAGGCAGCAGCAGCAGAGGTACTAAAGCGTCCTGGGAAGTCCTCTGGTATTAGGAGTGTGGATTCAGCCCACCATCTAAATGGCTGCCTTTCCCCCATGTTTTCTTTCTTTCTTTCTTTTTTTAAATAATTGTTCTTTCAGAGCAATTATCCAATGTGCTCATCTCTTGCACAGGGTATAGTTTCCCTCTCTCATCAATGATATGATGGGTTAGGGCCAACCTATTCTCTGTCACAGATTCACTCTAACACACCGATAATTCGGGCCAAGAAACTGATTTAGGATTAACTTAAGGATGACTAAATCCCATACTCCTGCTCCCAGATGCCTAGGAATTCTCAACTGTCAATTCTGGTCCACTTAACCTAGAACTGAGGCTTGGTATGGTCAATAATGCAACACAGGGCAGTACAGCTCACAACTCGAGCTCCCCAGCAAGAAGCAGCCCACAATACCCGCCCCCATCAAGCAGCAGGGCAGGTTAGAGAGTCGGAGCAGGAGAAGACAGACCCACGGGTGGTGGTCATGTCTGGACATGCTGCTGCTCACTGCACCAACTGTATGGTCACCTGCAGAGGGGTGGTTCGCATGTTGAGTGATGCCATTGTGGCATAAATACACACACACACACACACACACACACACACACACACACGGAGGGAAGGAAGAGGCT